>NC_083710.1:13805000-14105000 GCF_033118175.1 Dama dama
AGTATCCAATATAAATATTGAAGAATGAATTTTAGTAAGTATTCTTTGTTCAGGGACATAATTAGGTTACTTGGAAACAGCTGATTGTTACAAAAATGTCTTTAATTGTGTTACACAAGACCAGAGTCGAATAATCTATCCAATTCCCCGTAAAGTAAATAACGGGGTTTCCAGTCTGGCTGGTGGGAACAGAGACTTTCCGTAGTGATGTGTGAGCATGTGGCACTGTTTCCCCCTACTCTTCCTGGCGTGACTTCCCCCCAACCTTGTGTAAATTCATCACAGGCATGTACGGATCAGTACTCTGCTGGATACTCCACTGCGCCTTCTGCAGCGCCCCGGAGCGTAGTGTGGCTGTCTTCTCCCCAGTACTCTGCTCTGTAAATTCTAATTTCCTCATTCTCTGCAGACTCTCCCGAACTCTCTCTTCTTAACCTCAGGATTCTCCCAGGCTCCACATGGGTGACCTCTTTGTACGCCACATGGAAGAATGCTCTCAAGTCAGTCCACTGGGGTACCTCATTTCCGCCCCCTTCTCTCAGTTAGAGCTGTTTTCATTGCCTAACACCCAATGTCTTGAAACCATTATTTCATACATTTTGTCCATTTCTTAATTGCTTTAAAAGGAAGGCTGAATACGGAAAATTCACTCCAACTTGGCCAGAAATGCAACTCTCTTTCTGGATTTTAGCATTATTGGTCGAAAAGATTAAGATCTACCTTTCACATATACAAATGGTAAAGACCAAAAAATTTCCCATGAGATGTTAGATGACAAAAATAGAACCATTACTGGCTCACGTATGTTAACAAATCAGATGCTAATTTTCTGCTAAGAAACTTATTCTGAGTGTTTTGTCTCTTAGTTCTACTTTTTAGGTCATTCCAAATTTCTCTGCTATCAGAAGTTTGACCATATGGATTCAAAGGATCTTGTTATATTGTTGTTGGTGGTGTTTAGTCTCTAAGCCATGTCTGCATCTTTCACAACCCCATGAACTATAGCCCACCAGGCTTCTCTGTCCTTCTTCCATTGGATTTCCTAGATAAGAATACTGGAGTGAGTTGACAATTCCTTCTCCAGAGGATCTTCCAACCTAGGGTTTAAAAGCACATCTCTTGCCTTTGCAGGCAGATTGTTTACCACTGAGCCACCAGGGAATCTCCTCTAGTTAAAGTACTCACAAATAAAAGAATCTCCTAGTATTGAAGGTTGTAAACATTTTATTCATTTTGATTTTATAATCAACGTTTTCAGATAGGAGACCTCATCTTCTAGCTGCCTGAGTACTATTCAAATATATTTGATTTTTAATATCATTTTTACCCTCTTTGTCTAACAATGAGTGTACTTCTAATAACATTTTCACATAATAATTTAATTGCTTACTTCATTAGCTGTGTTCAGCAGCGGAACTTTTTTCCAAGATTTATCACTACTGAGTAGTCCTTTATGTATCTAAATTCTCTGACAGTAGAGAGGTTTGGGAGAGAATGGATTTATCTGTATGTACAGCTGAGCTCCTTTCCTGTCCACCTGAAACTATGACAACACTGTTAATCAGCTATACCCCAATATAAAATAAAAAGCTAAAACAAGTTCTCTGATACACGGTGTGATTTTTTTAAATTATGTCTTAACCTTTAATGTGATCAATGCAAAATGTGAAACTGGAAAAAGTAATTCAGCACTTGTTTCACTTGCAGATTTTTTTAACAGACTGAGTTTTACATTTTGGTCATCTTTGTGATTCTGTGATTATTTAGATTTATGAAAACATAAATTCCTTTGAGACAAATTTAATTATTTACTTTTGCTATAATTTTGAAAGTTTCAGTGTTGACAATCACATGATATATTTACAAATACTAATTGCATGTTAACCTTGAAGAACTATTCAGATACTGTTAATATAAAAGCTGTTTGTGAGAGAAGAATTATATGACCTAGGTATTGAAAAATACCCATTGAGATTAACTTGGAAGTTCCTAGGAAAATACAGTTTAATATTTATCTTTTAAAATTTCCCCAATGTATTATTTTTATAATATGATGACTATTATAATTGAAACAATCATATATAAATATATAATGTTCTTATTTCTAACATTTCAGGGCTAAATTTTCTTTGCATGCAAGTAAACAAAACTAAGAGGTAAAATTTTCTTCAATTTTTCCAAGTTTCATACACACAAAAAATGTTCCGTAACTCTTTTGAGTCATTCAGTGATTCATTTTGATTTAGGATGCATGCTAATCCCAAAATAATTGTGTAAACTGTAGTAGCAACAAATACAGCTATATCCTAAGTATTTATTTACCAAATATTTACTTGGTAAAGGCAGAATATGAGTTAATGATTCTTGTTCTTGGCAAATAGCTTTGGAAATGTCTTAAGGAAATCAGCAGCCATTCTCATATTTATTGTTTGAAAATAAATAGTAAGGAATATTTGATCACTCTATGGCAAAAAAGGGGGAGCTGAAGGGAGTAGGCTAAAGAGACATCATTCTTCCGAAGAGGGTGGTTTGTTTTAACAAGCAAAATCATAATTTACAACCTAAGGGGTAGTGTGGGATTATGAGAAAAATGTGTGCTTATGAATGAAATAGACTGCTAACATTTTCTAGTTTTTCTGGAAATTTCCAAAGCTGCATTTCATGTTCTTCTTCAAGTTTCATTTCAGCTTCAGTCACCAGCCAAACTTATTGAATGTTCACTGTGCGTCAGGCATACTAGCAGTTGTAACATTCACTAACCCATTAAGATTCCACAATCCTTGGAGTTAGGAATCTAGTCTAGTTTTTTTAGAAGTATAAAAAGGGTGAAAATTGAAAGTGGTTCAGTCACACCTGGCTCTTTGTGACCCCATGGACTGTAGCCCACCAGGCTCCTTTGTCCATGGAATTCTCCAGGCAAGAATACTGGAGTCACTTGCCATTCCCTTCTCCAGGGGATCTTTCTGCCTGGGTCCCCTGCATTGCAGGCAGATTCTTTACCATCTGAGTCACCAGGGAAGCCCCATAATAGGGTAACTACCTGTTACAACTTAACAAGAATATTAAGTGATGGGCCTGAATTTGATTCTTGGCATGCTGGAATGCTATATGATTCTGAACTCATGACTCATATCTCTACACCCTGAAATAAAACATCAGGTTATGATCACATGAGAAAAAATTTTATGCTGTACAACCTTATCATAATAAGGTCCTAGATGCTTTTCCACATGATAAAAAAAATCACCCTGATGAAACCAAAAAGCAAATAGAATGAGTCAACTTTTTTTTCCATATCTTAAAATCTGTTCTTATCCAAACTACTGGAAATGTTACCATGCTCTACGTTTTCAAGGTGAACAGAAATGGATTACCAATGTTATTTTTAAGTTTCCATCATTGTTCCACTAAAAGTCAATGAACCGGGAAACTCATAATTTTTTTGTTTTGTGTTTTATTATAAAATTATGAAAATAATTACAAAGATTCAAATGGGTATGGAAGATTAAAAAGTCAAAAAGTTCCCTTCCTTCATATCTCATAGCTAATCCCTGCTAATATTCTGTAATTTTTCTGAAAACTTCCCAACTAGAAAATATCTAGAACAGGAGATTTCGATAAATGTATTGCTGTAGGTATTTCCTTCCCAGGATTATGTCAAATCTTGTTAAGAAAAGGCATAGATAAGAAGGCAATCATACTAAGTGAAAGCAGGCAGAGAAAGACAAATATCATATGAAATAACTTACATGTGGAATCTAAAAAATGATACAAATGAGTTCAGTTCAGTTGCTCAGTCGTGTCTGACTCTTTGTGACTCCACGGACTGCAGCACACCAGACCTCCCTATCCATCACCAACTCCCGGAGTTTATTCAAACTCATGTCCATTGAGTTAGTAATGCCATCCAACCATCTCATCCTCTGTTGTCCCCTTCTCCTCCCACCTTCAATCTTTCCCAGCATAAGGGTCTTTTCAAATGAGTCAGTTCTTCGCATCAGGTGGCCAAATTATTGGAGTTTCAGCTTCAGCATCAGTCCGTCCAATGAACACTAAGGACTGATTTCCTTTAGGATGCACTGGTTGGATCTCCTTGCAATCCAAGGGACTCTCAATAGCCTTCTCCAACACCACAGTTCAAAAGTATCAATTCTTTGGCACTCAGCTTTCTTTATAGTCCAACTCTCACATCCATACATGACTACTGGAAAAACCATAGCCTTGACTAGATGGACATTTTTTGGCAAAGTAATGTCTCTGCTATTTAATATGCTGTCTAGGTTGGTCATAACTTTCCTTCTAAGGAGTAAGTGTCTTTTAATTTCATGGCTGCAGTCACCATCTGCAGTGATTCTGGAGCCCCAAAAATAAAGGCTGACACTATTTCCACTGTTTCCCCATCTATCTGCCATGAAGTGATGGGACTGGATGCCACGATCTTAGTTTTCTGAATGTTGAGCTTTAAGCCAACTTTTTCACTCTCTTTCACTTTCATCAAGAGGCTCTTTAGTTCTTCTTCGCTTTCTGCCATAAGGGTGGTGTCATCTGCATATCTGAGGTTATTGATATTTCTCCTGGAAATCTTGATTCCAGCTTGTGCTTCATCCAGTCCAGCATTTCCCATGATGTACTCTGAATAAGCAGGGTAACAATATACAGCCTTGACGTACTCCTTTTCCTATTTGGAACCAGTTTGTTGTTCCATGTCCATTTCTAACTGTTGCTTCCTGACCTGCATACAGATTTCTCAAGAGGCAGGTCAGGTGGTCTGGTATTCCCATCTCTTTAAGAATTTTCTACAGTTTGTTGTGATCCACACAGTCAAAGGCTTTGGCATAGTCAATAAAGCAGAAATAGATGTTTTTCTGGAACTCTCTTGCTTTTTTGATGATCCAGCAGATGTTGGAAATTTGATCTCTGGTTTCTCTGCCTTTTCTTAAAATGAGCTTGCATATCTGGAAGTTCACGGTTCACGTACTGTTGAAGCCTAGCTTGGAGAATTTTGAGCATTACTTGACTAGCGTGTGAGATGAGTGCAACTGTGCAGTAGTTTGAGCATTCTTTGGCATTGCCTTTCTTGGGGATTGGAATGAAAATTGACCTTTTCCAGTCCTGTGGCCACTGCTGAGTTTTCCAAATTTACAAAATGGAAACAGACTCACAAACTTAGAAAATCAAAGAAAAAAATTGGGGGGAATAGGTTAAATTAGGAAGGTAGGTAGGCTTAACATATACACACTACTATATATAAAACTGATTATAAACAAGGACATAGGACCTATTGTATAGCACAAGTAACTTTACTCAATACTCTGTAATAAACTATATGGGGAAAAAATCTGAAAAAGAATACACACACACACACACACACATATATCTATATAAATAGATGTATTATGCATAATTAAATCACTTTGCTGTAAACCTGTAACTAACAACATTGTAAATCAACTATATTCCAATGTAAAATAATTTTTAAAAAGAAAGTAAGAAAAATACAGAAGCTAAGGAGAAAAAAAGTAAATGGATTGAAATGTCTCATATTTTCTTTCCAAATATGTAGTAGTGAATGGGAAAAAAATGAATATATTTTCTGTTTCTCAAGTCCTTAGTGGTTTTCTATTTGTTTGTTTGTTTGTTTTGTTTTGTTTTTTTTATCACTCAGGATCAGTTACTTTCAAGTTACCTTGTCTGGGCAAGAGAGAGAGATCTATCCTCAGCCTTCTAGTCAGGCATAACCTCTCCTGCCCACCGCTGTGATTAGTTCATTCTGAACACATGACTTCCTTCTGACCATTAGGTCAGGTCGAAGACTTCTGTCTGACTGATCACATATGGCAATTACTAGGATTATTTAAGCTCTAGAAAATATTCAGATTTAAGTCATAGTCTGCCACTCTGCCTGGCATTGATTTACAATTATTCCCAACATTCTGCCTCTTGGATAGCTGCCTATAGCGCCACAAATTTTGGCTCAGGCTTCTGCACCCAAATCCCTAACTCTCTGGGCAGTATTTTGCCTGAGATGTGTTAACAACACTATATCTCTAAGTTAATGTTTTTGACGTGAACCGAAATTGCACTTCATAACTTTCTCCCAGAGTCCCATATTGAGACATATTTGAAAAACTTTGACATATATGGGAAAAACACAAAATCAATGAGAGTAGTTGATACAATAACTTCAGAAATAAGAGTGGATAAAGACCTACATTTTATAATAAACACACACCAAAAATCTAGAGTGAAATTGGGGTAGAGATAATTATGAACTTGTAAATATATTTGAACAGGTAAATATATGAACAGGTAAATATATTCAAATTTCATTTAAATTCATAGTGACAAATAAGATTTGTCCCATTTCATAGACAAACTAAAGGAAAAAATTTACTGGCCATGCTGAATAGCAGTAGAGACATAAACCAAACTTAAATATGTAGCTGTGTGCAAGGACAAAACGAAGATATTACTATTATCTCCACATAATCCTCTTTTTAATCATCAAGTGTCTATATTTTATAGGAGATATTTCTAAATCCTGTGAGTCATTTTCAGATTTCCAAACCACGGTGTTTCTCATCAAATGACAGAGCCATTTACATTCATGGCAGCTGAGAGGTTTTTTTTTTTTTTTTTCTTTTTTGGCATACATGGCCTTATGCCTGAGCTTCTATTATTTTTGTTCCAGAAGAATGCAATAAATATGTCTAGAGACAAGGGACAAAGTTAATAAAAGGCTGTCCTTTCCCTTGCCTAAGACCCTGGTTTAAAATGAGCTATTTTCCCTGAACACCATATATTAATTGGATGGCTTCAGCTTCAGCCACAGACAAAAGCAGTCCAGATCATGATTATTTGCAATACAATTCTTCTTGATAGGATGAGCAGTCACAGAGCATAGATATTAAAAAGTAAACTTTTTCCATGATAAGAAATAGATTCTAGAATGCAACCTGCTGGTAGGTCAGTTAAAGGAGCAACACTGATAATATTTCTGGCACTGTCTGTCTCCCTCTCAAGGATTCAGAAATATTTTATAATTGTAGAGACTTCAAAATGATTAGACTTCTAATTGGCTCAATCTTTTAAAACATCAGTTGCTTCAATAGAGTGCTTTTTGTTTGTTTTTAATACGTATTTGGGCTTCCTTGGTGTCTCAGAGCTGAAGAATCCACCTGCAATGCAGGAGATGCAGGTTCGATCCCTGGAGTGGTAAATGGCAACCCACTCCAGTATTCTTGCCTGGAAAAGTCCATGGGCAGAGGAATGTGGTAGCCTGCAGTTCATGGGCTCACAAAGAGTCAGACATAGACACTGAACAGCAATAACATGTATTCAGGATGTCTGTTATGACTTTTACAACTTGTAGAGGGTGGACAGTGTTTAACTGATAGCAGACTCTCTGGAGATGTTTGTTCATTTTAATTAAACAAACTAATTGTTCTGTCTCTTTGTACAATTTGTAAAATATAAAGTCGTTGTTCAGTCACTTGTCTCCTGCTTGGCAGGCAGGTTCTTTACCACTTAGCCACTCGGGAAGCCCCGAAATAAAGTATTTACCTTCTTTTTCACATGTGAAGGTGATATTCTCGGGACCCTTGGTTAAAATACCAAAAACGGGTTCTGAATCTAAATTAAACATGTTTCACATCTTTAATCCTAGATAGCTTCTGAAATTCAAACTTCATAGTGATCCAAAGGACAGAAAAGGGCTGTTTGCATAGTGCAGTATCCACTATGCTTTTGGGGAGTCATTTTAATCTCCTAATGACTAGACTCATAGCTCAGCATCAGTGTGAATAATCCCTCTTGATCAGTTAATCAAGGATATCAAAGATAGCAAGTACTCCCATCAGCCCCTCTTGAAAAAAAATTGGGGGAGCTAAATGTCTGTGGTTCTCAGCTGGGGGTGATAGTACACCTCAGAGCAGGTTTAGCAATATCTGGAGTCATTTTAAATTAGCATTACTTGGGAGCTGGGGTGTGCTAGACTGTAGAGGCCAGAGATGCTACTAAAGAACATCCTACAATGCTCAGAACAGCTCACAAAAACAAAGAATGATCTGGTCTGAAATGTCAGGAGTGCTAAGGTGGAGAAATCATGACATAAATGAACAAAGGTAACAGAAGGATAGTAGAGACTTACCACGTTTTATACCCACTCCAGTATTCTTGCCTGGAGAACCCCATTGACAAAGGAGCCTGGTGGGCTATGGTCCATGGGGTTGCAAAGAGTCGGACACAGCTGAGCGGCTAACACACACACACCATATTTTATATTGCTAAGCTCTGTTCTCCAAGCCTAAATAATTGTATATATTTCTACTTGTCTAAATTCAAATAGCTTTCATTACAGATACTCACTCATGCATGCAGACATTCATCTTTTCATTCATTGGTTCATTTAACAGGACAGTGGGGGGACGCTCCTAAAATTCAAATTAAAATAAATACTAGAATATTTAATACATTAAGGAGAAACAAAACAACAGAAGTATGAAGTGATATTCCAATATATACTTTTCTTAGACTTAATGATAGGATAAAGCAAAGTCACCGAAGAATTTAAACTTGACAATGCACACAAATAAGATCTGCTTAGGAAGATTATCCTAGCTGGAGTGGAAGTTTATGCAGAGTCAGAATCCAGATGTGCCTCCCAGACGGCACTAGTGGTAAATAATCCACCTGCCAATGCAGGAGACACAAGAGACGCATGCTGGATCCCTGGGTTGGGAAGATCTCCTGGAGGAGGGCATGGCAACCCACTCCAGTATTCTTGCCTGGAGAATCCCATGGACAGGGAGCCTGGTGGGCTATAGTCCATGGATCTCAAAGAGTCAGACACGACTGAAGTGATTTAGCCTGCATGCAATGTTCCAGCAAAGGTATTTAATGGTTTGGCATAAAACATTGTTCAGGATATGAATAAATAGGCTGATTACAGAAGCTGTTTAGGAAGTAGAATCAGACATGATCATTAAGGAGCTATAGAGATTATGAAGATGCAGACCAGTCAAGGACTATGCCTGGATTCCTTCTGGTTTAAACAGTAAGGAAATACTGGTATCATAGCAGGTAGAACATAGCAAAGAGGTGTTGAGGGTAAGAGAGATAATAATGTCAGTTTTAATATCTTAAACTCAAAAACTTGTGCAATACCTTTGGAAATGTCCTTAGCTGGTTACATTAGATTAAAAATTCTGAACTAAAATCTGGATTGAAAACAGAGAAATCTTCAAGAAAGTGGTAGAAAATTTGGTTTGGCCAGAATTCAAATGCACTCAGAAGTCGCAGAAGAATATATTTTCCTGGGCTTCAGGGAAATATATTTAATCAGATTCAATAAAGTCATCAGGTACAAAAGAGGGCACAGACAATAGAGTTCTTCAGTCAAAAAAATATAACGGAAAAACCAGGGTCTGAAAGACATGGATTCTGACTCTTGATGCTGTGAAAATAAAATGCAGTTAATACTAAAACTATCATTTGTGCAGTGTTTTAAAGTTTACAAAGTGCTTTATGATAATTATTAATATCTTATTTAATTCAAAGAACCTGAGTAGAAGAGGACAGATATTATTGTTCCATTCTATAAACACGGATACTGAGGCAATAGAGGTTAAAGTGCCTTTCTCAGTATCACGTAGGATAAAAGTGCCATTGCTGAAATGAGGCAAGTTTTCTCATCCTAAGCTCCATGCATTTTTCAACACAGACACAGACACACATACACACACATGTATTCACACACAAGCAAATGCCTGAATATGGATTAAAAAAAATAAACAAGATGTTATTTAGAACACAGTTTTTCCCCCTTAAGTATTCCATACATGCATTAAAAATAAATCAGAGCCTATTTAAGTGGCTATAGCATAATACTAAAGTGTGTTTCTATATCATTTATCTAACTTGAGAATTTATTTTAAATATTAGTAATGAACATTCATAATAATACTAAAACAGATCATTGCTCTCAATAGGAATTGATCACACACAGCCTCCAAACCTACAAAGTTTGAGTGTGCTTCCATGATAGATAATTTTACAGTTTACTGCTAAATGTATATTTCAAGTGACCTTGGGTGTCAGATTTGAATAGAGAAGGTTTCCTGGAATGGGGAATTGAGAAGTAGAGGAACTTTAACATGCACTCTGGTTTCAATGGCGCACTATCTCGAATAAAAACTGATAATGACTCCAGGACTGGAAATGCTTTATCAGTCCCAGCGGCTTGGTCTCTTCACACCAGATGCAGAAAGTTGCCTGTATTCATTAATATCCTTCAGTGAGGTCACAGGTAGGGAGAGAAGGCACTCCAGAGGAGATAGCTAGTGAAATAAAAGCAAGAATACTTAGCTTTGTGTAGTAAAGGACGGATGCAGGTTTATAAAGTTCTCATTGTCTTAAGGTCATGAATAAATTGAAAGTCAAGTCCACTGAAAGGAACATGTTGTCACTTGAGCCTCACTATTGCAGCCAGGAGAGACGGCCTCTGTTCATAGAGACGATGGCTTTTTGCTCCTCTTTCTCTCTAGCCTACCCTGTAAAATCACACACACACACTGAAACACATACACACACAAAGGGATTAATTGCTCTGGCTTTGCTGCTTCCTTATGTTTGTCTTGGATTGGTGAAAAGTGGAATTGAAACCAGTGGTCCTATTTTATGACTCTTTTGCTGTCGGCTTTGTTTCTCAGAATCAAGCTTAACAGATTCAAGTGAATCTGTGTGCAAAAGTGACTCCTGAGGGAACAGGCAAAATCCTTCGAAAGGATTGCTACACAGCTTCAGCCACAAGCGCTGAGACCTCCTTATCCGTCTAACCCTGCTTACATATTTCAGAAATGAACCCCATCTTCATCCGGGCACAGCATCCCCCTGGCGATTTGAACAAGCCTTGTTAACAGTTTCATCTAACAGGCTCAGCGGGTTCAACATTTGATTATCTTTCCCTCAGGTTCACGATCAAGTCTTTTCCCTTCGTTATGAGCTGACAGGAACACTGTGCTCAGGTTCTGTGTGTGTGGAGGTAGCTTCACAGACTGAACGTGCAGAAAATGCAGAACCGACAATCTGGAGAAATCTCGTATTCAAGGAACTTAATTGTATTATTGAAATTCAGGGCTGCGCCCCTGAGACATTGATCCGGTATTGTCAGTTTCAGATCCTGGGCACACTGGCAGCAGGGGCGATTTGCTCATGGAATTTGCAATTGAGGTAATGAGGAATCAAAGCTCACGACAGGATGACTAACCGACAGAAAACAGGGGAACCCAATGCCAATCGATAGGGACCGGCCCAATGGTGCCTGCCTGGCAGCGTGCAATCTTGGCCAAGTTCCTGGGGTTCCAATTTAGGAAGAGGCTCAGGACTTCGGAGAAGGGCACAGTTGGAGGTGCAGGCTGGGGAAGGTTTTCTTTCCAAAGCACAGAGACTGTTTGCTCATAAGCTTTTATTGCCAAAGGCAAGGCACTCTGGCTTCAGCAGCCAAATAAAACAAAGGGGGATTAAAACAAAACAGTGGAATACAAAATATGAGGGGAAAAACAGGAAAAAGACTTGTGACAAACGATTGCTTTTTGCTCTGCAAGAAGTTAGGTGCAATCTGCTCTGCTGGGGGAGTCTTCAGCAATTTCAAAGGTGAAGGCCCTCAGTGGTGTAAGGAGGATGCATTTTAATCATAAACTTGGAATTTTTTGTTTATTTTTTAGAACCGAGAGAAGCTCATTGTGATTTCAGAGCAATGGAGCTTTAGGTGTTTCTCAGACTGAACCAAAATAGACCGCTGTTGCTGTTGGTTAGTCTCTAAGTCATGTCCAAATCTTTTGCGACCCCATGGACTGTAGCCTACCAGGCTCCTCTGTCCTTGAGATCTCCCAGGCAGGAATACTAGAGTCAGTTATTTCCTTCTCCAGGGGATCTTTCCGACACAGGGACTGAACACACGTCCCCTGCATTGTACTGCTTAGACACCTATTATCATCCATAGGCCCTTAAATTGAGGAACCAATTTTCCCTCTCGGTTTACAGATGCCCTGAGTTACAACTGTAAACATGGAGAAAAGGAATCCAATGAGATAGCTCTTTCACGCAAAATGTTTTTATCTTGTTCCTAGATGTTTACTCTCATGAGATAACTATTAAATTACATGGATGTTCTTCAGCCCAATAAAACATAGGATGGGTTCTAATTGTGGAAATTAGAACCCACCTAATTCTAGTTCTAAGTGTGGGTTCTAATTCCACAGTTCTAATTGTGGAAAGAACTTGATTTAAACTTGTCCCGAGAGCATTAAGAAAAGCTCTCTTTTATTTTCAGAATATCTTGGTTTAGAGAATAAAAATACAGTAATGTATAGACACCTCATCCTGAAAACCTCAAAGAATTATCAAGTTCAAAAGGAGAAGGGCTTTCCTTTTGCCAGGCAGCATTCTTGGTTCCGTATGCTTACATGTTGTAGCTTGATACCTACTTTGGAAAAAATATCAATATGACTACCTCAGTTTCCTTCAGAGTTAAAGAACAAATACTATGTTAAAGACTTTAGGAAAAAAATTACTGTTCTTTAGCTGGATTTTAATGGTACTTAAAATACTCCTTAGATGTTTTATGTTCTCTAGAAGGTACAAGGATACACTTCTGAAAGAACAATCTATTTCATTGCCGCCTGAGAAATTGCTAGATTGCTCTGTGGCTCTCAGAGTCATCTTTTCCTTACTATATTCCCACAACAGTGAAAAAACTGTATTTTGTGTTTAAATACCAAGAAACCCAGTCAAATAGAGACATCTATTTAAATTATTCAGAACAAACCTTTTAGATAAGTGGGGAGGTATTTATTTTAACCCTTTTGGATAAAAATAAGTCTCTAACATACGTGGAAACTTTCCAGACTTGATGATCAAAGCAGCACTGAATAGTCTAAAGTTCCCCGGTGGCTCAGTGGGTAAAGAATCCACCTGCAAGGCAGGAGACACAGGAGACTCAGGTGCGATCCCTGGGTTGGGAGGATCTCCTGGAGGAGGGCTTGGCTACCCACTGCAGTATTCTTGACTGAAGAATCCCCATGGACGGTGGAATCTGATGGGCAATAGTCCATAGAGCCACAAAGATTGGGCCATGACTGAAGTGACTGAGCATGCACAATTGCTTAATTCCCACTATATGCTAAACAGTTAGGAGCACATGGGACAATAAGTCAGGAATAATATAAAGATTGTCCCTGCCCTTATTTGGGAGGCAAAAATAAATAAATAAATACAGGCAAAGGAAAGGCAAAATGATTCTAATTTCCAGTTCTATCTGCCTGCCCTGTTTTCCTTCTCCTAAATCATAAAACCTTACATACCTTCTTATTCCTTTTATGTATTTCTAGAGGATTTTACTGAATATCATTCCCAAAAAGAAAGCACAGAGGTAATGCCAAGTTTTCATGCAGTTGATGAAATTAAAAAAAAAAAAAAGCCTCTCCCCTTGTTTTGTTTTGCTTTTAAGTCATTTTTTTTTAATTCCCTACTAATCATTGTTCAATATTCATTCTACTATGAAGAAATTATTATCCTATTGCACAAATTGCTCTCACTCCAAAATGACATGATTAGAAATTTTCAGCTAATCAGTAAGTGGTCTGTAGTTTGATTCCCATTCATCTCTGATGGGAAAGGGGAAGAGATCAAGGAACAGGAGTAGTGCTTTATCAAGCATTCCCTATTAGGAAGTGAACACTGAAATTGATTAACAATTGAGAAAAGAATTAAAATTCTTTTCTTTCAGCCATATTAGAAGAAATCGCTATAGTTAATAGTAATTATGTGAAATATTCTGGGTAATGAAGCAACTTAAATAAACTTTGCAATCCCCACTCATATTACAAATAGAACAAAATGGTAATTTGAATGTAATATCACAATTTGCATTTAGAATTATGAGGAAACTCGCTTGAACTAACTCAGCACATTAGGCAATAACAGTTTCAGTAATCTAAGTGTTATTATTATTTCTAACAATCATAATAACACTCTCTGCTTAGTTGCCTTTAGTTTGACTAGCACAGCTTACTTTTTTTTTTAATAGAGTAAAAGTGGCAACTTAAAACCTATTCTTGAATATTTTTAAGGGACTGCAGACATCTTAGCGGTAGGAGTGAGGTCATTAATACTTCAAAATGTATCCTTTCAACTATTATCTTATTTGTAACTTAATTTTTGTATGTCATTTATTTATACACGAGAAATTTGTCCTTGATCCTCCTTAGGCAAGAATACAGGAGTGGGTTGCCATTTCTTCCTCCAGGGAATTAAACCCACATCTCCTGTGTCTCGTGCATTCCAGGCAGATAAAGATCATCTGAGCTACTAGGGAAGCTACACTAAAGCCTTTTACTATGTGGATCATAATAAACTGTGGAAAACTCTTAAAAGGCAGGAATACCAGACCATCTTACCTGTCTCCTGCGAAATCTGTGTGCGGGTCAAGAAGCAGCAGTTAGAACCTTATATGGAACAACTGACTGGTTCAGGATTGAGAAAGGAGTACTATAAGACTGTTATCACCCTGTTATTTAATTTTTATGCAGAGCACATCATGCAAAATGCTGGGTTGGGTGAGTTACAAGCTAGAATCAAAAGCCAGGAGAAATATCAACAACCTCAGTTATGCAGATGATAACACCTTAATGGCAGAAAGCAAAGAGGAACTAAAGAGCCTCTTGATGATGGTGAAGGAGAAGAGTGAAAAAGCTGGCTTAAAACTCAATATTAAAAATGCTAAGATCATGGCATCTGGTCCCATCACTTCATGGCAAATAGAAGGGGAAAAGATGGAAACAGTGACAGATTTCCTCTTGGGCTCCAAAATCACTGCAGATGGTGACTGCAGCCATGAAATTAGAAGACAATTGCTTCTTGGCAGGAAAGGTATGACAAACCTAGACAGTGTATTAAAAAGCAAAGATGTCACTTTGCTGACAAAGGTCTGTATAGTCAAAGCTATGGTCTTTCCAGTAGTACTGTACAGATGTGACAGCCGGATCATAAAGAATACAGAGCACTGAAAAATTGATGCTTTTGAACTATGGTGCTAGAGAAGACTGTTGAGTCCCTTGGACTGCAAAGAGATCAAACCAGTTAATCCTAAAGGAAATCAACCCTGACTATTCATTGGAAGGACTGATGCTGAAGCTGAAGCTCCAATACTTTGGCCACTTGATGTGAAGAACTGACTCATTTGAAAAGACCCTGATGCTGGGAAAGATTGAGGGTGGAAGAAGAATGGGATGACAGAGGATGAGATGGTTGGATGGCATCACCGATTCATTGGACATGAACTTGGGCAAACTCCAGGGGAGGTGGTGAAGGACAGGGAAGCCTGGTGTGCTGCAGTCCATGGGGTTGCAAAGAGTCAGACATGAGTTGGTGACTGAACAACAACAAAATTAGTTCATTGGATTTGTACTAAACAAGAATATAGACTTGTGTTTTATACATGCTATAGATTTCATGATAGTCTAACATTTAACTCTCTTTCATCCCTGTACATGTTTTCTGAATTCTTAGCTATGTAAATGATAAAAAAAAAAAAAAAACCTATACTCTGGCATCTGGTGGTCTCTGGGGTGTGAGCCAGGCAAGAAGTATCCACCATTTGAGGCTCACAAGGGGCTCCCCAGGACCACTGATGGCATTATTTGTTCACAGATAATGTGAGCAATTTTGGATAATAGTTTAGTTAAGATACCTAAAAACTGGATTTCCATTAAGCCAACACCAGTGTACCAGTTATCAGTTATTTTGGGTTTACCCTCTTCCCAGTCAACTAAATAATCAAGTTTGCAAAATAGGGTTTTCTCACTACACATGATCATGCAGTACATGATCAGAGCTATGTGAAAATATACACACAGAAAAAAGAGCAGGAAGAACTCAGAAGTCTAAACAGTACTTTTTCTCCAAATGGCACAACTGTGTTTTCATGTGCTTTGGCATGATAGTCTTATCTTATACCTTACCTAATATAATACTAACATTATTGTAATTATATTTTTAAAATTTAGCAGTTTACATTCAAGACTTTGAAATATGATTTAACAAAAATATTTTCAAATGCTAAGTTATTTCTGCAGTCACTACCTTGTGCCTTTGCCATCCTAAACAGATATTTATTTCAACTAAGTCATGTTTAAGAGAAAAATAATCTCTAGAATTTTTAAGTCCTTATCATCTTTATTAAATGTTGGTCAATGACTTTATACAAAATTTTGGAATTTTTTTTCTGACTCATTAAACTATGAGAAACAGCATTGACATTCTGTGAAAAATCCCCTAACATAAGTTTTTCTTGAAAGAATTATCGCTAAGTTAAAGAAGCTTTCAGTTTTCCCAGGATTTCTCAAGATGTTTTGCTATTTTTGTAGTGTTTCATGGAATCAGTGATTTCTTCACAACTAGGTTCCCTGGGGTTAATCTGAGAGGAGAAAAACAACAGTATGAACTTACTAATATTTTGTCATCTTGGTAGTCTATTTAAAAAGAGATTTTGCTTTTAACATGAGGCTATTGATTGCTAGATAAATCTTTGCATCCACTTTTGCTACCAATACTGTTCTCTTAGATTAGTAAAATTAAAATTGTTGAAGGCTTGTTACTGAAACGAATAAAAGTAAAGAATACACAAGAATTTACTTAGTGTAGCTAAATAGGGGCTTAACAGAAACGCTATTAAAAATATAGTATGTATGCATGCAGTTTGATTTATTAGATTTATGCATAGCACATGAATGTGTACTTTCTTCATGAAAGATGAAACAGATCTGCAGAAATGTTCAAAAAATTAAGTGTGTAAACTCAAATGCAAAGGACTTCTAACAACTGAACGTATAGACAACTTAAGTACATAAAAATAAATAAAATTAAATATAATTCTAACTTTTTGAAAGTCCTGAAATTAAAACAAGAGGTGGTCCAAGATAAAATAAGCTTTTTCCTTCTAAATTAACAATATATAAAGGAGTTGACTCTGCAATAATTTTGAAATACTGTGTATAATTGCCATAGTACTGCCATCTTGTTGTATAAATTTATTCTCAGACATAACTTGCTTCCTTTAACTTCATTTTCTCTGCTGTCAGCTTCATCCAAGTATCTACCTTTACTTCACCTGGCCAACTGCAGTAGGCGCCTTAATTTCGCTGCCCATCTATTGCATTTAAACTCTTTTCTCAATCGGCTTATATCCTTCCATACATCAAAATGTTCTAGTTCCTTTCAATATATCATTCTTGATCTCCTATATCTCTTTCTTTCCATATCTTCACAGTCAAGGTTCCCAAAACTTTGTACTTTTTGTCTGTCCTGCTTCAAAGCTTTTATATTCTTAATTCATAGCATGATTAATTCATTTATAATCCTACTGTAGCAAACGACTAGAAACTTACTTCCTGAGGTCATTGAGAACCTCCTAACTGTCAGATCCAATCTGGCCTTTCTGCCATATCTACCACTGTTGACTGTTTTTGTCACTTGGAAACTCTTTCACACTCGCCTTTTGGGACACATTTCTTCTTTCTGCATCTCTGCTTAAGTGTCAACGAGGGTCATGACAGGAAACAGATGGCACACATAAATTGGATAAATTGAGAAGATTTAATACAGAGACTATTTACAAAAGTGGAGCAAAGGAGATGAGTAGGGTAGTGTAGTTCCTTAGGTTTAATATTTGTGAGTTTCACTACTCCTAGGCATATAGTACAAACAGAAGAGGTTACCAGGACTTAGGGACAGAGAGTCTTTTGTTGAGCTCTATAGAAAATGTGACCTTTAGTTATGGGATATGTCAATGCTTTGAGAACCCACAAAGATGGATGTGAGAAAATAAAAGCTCTGAACTACTACACTTTCTACTGATTTTTTTTAAGTGCTTCCTCCTCAGTTGGGTGAGTAATACCTAACACTAGAGGGCAAGGGCACCATCACATGTGGTCCAAACAGGTCAGCTCAGCATCTCAGGCAAGAGCAAAGTGAAGAAGATTAGAGAAGAGAGTGATTCGGTCCAGCCTCTATTTTTAAGTGGTGGTTTTTCTCCAAGGTTCCAATCTGAAACCTGAACATCCTTTTAATCCTGGGAACTTCCTATTTTTAATCTTGACTTCTATTATTATTTCTATGTTGGTGATTCCCCAATATGTAACTCTTTTATAAATGCATTTTCTGAGATCAGTCTCATACATTCTAGTATCTCTTTCTTGAATTTCACATCAGAAAGTTGGAACTCATTTTCTTTGCATCTAATTTACTTTTCTATATTATCTTTTTGAAACTGAGTGACACCCAAACCCACCAAATCCTTGGGAATCCCCAAATTCCCAAACCCAGAATTATCCTTGGCTGATGTTTTACTCACTAGTTAGGTCTGACCAGTTGACCACAAGGTTTATAGAGTACTCCTAAGAGATGCTTAGTTCACCTGCTCCTGAGCACTGTCACCATCATTATCTTAGTGAGTGTGGCAAAAATAAACATAGTGGGAGTTACAAAAACTGTGTATGTGAGTGTTCCCCTGGTCTTCAGACTAAGCAAAGTTCTTCCAGAGGAAAGTCTATGTTAGCTGAGTTCTGAAAGATGAGTAGAGTACCTGGGCAACTGGAAAAAGTTTTGGATGCAAAACTAACAGATAGGGGCAATAAATTAAACACTGAAGAGACTAAAATAAGGAAAATATAGCTGGAGTGTGGAAAACTGATATACGAGAACATCTTAAAATATCTTCAGTTGAGAATGAGGAAGTAGGAAGACAAAATCAAGAAGACTTTGGAAGTGAGAATGGATTTGGGACTTAATGTCTATGGTACTCAAGCTGATAGAAGAAATAAAGAATTTAAGAAAAGACTGCAAAACAATTATTCTATTTAATCTTGAAAAGGTCTTACAGTCTTAATCTATACAGTAGGAGGACATACCAGACAGTTGAGAAAAGATGATCTGATCAAATGTAACAGGTAAAGAAATCTTTAGGAGCAGCATGTTTGCTTACTATTCACATTAATTCTCCAACTGCAATTCATCTTTGTGCCCCGAACATCTGTGCATACTCAGGAATCTTCAGATTACATTATGAGTCAGGAATGTCTCTTTGAAGGGAATTCCTTTGCATTTATAATTCGTTCCAAAATTCTTGAAACATATTATGATATTTGTCGTATCCTCTTTCCAAAAGGCAGGAGTTAAAGATCTTAGACATCATCTTGCTGTTGTTGTTGTTATTATTATTGTTTAATCATAACCACATAGGCTGCTAACAATTGCAACAAGCCATTTAAGCACCATGCTATCATTACTTCTCCTTTAAAATATGAATTGAATGAGATAACTACCAAGAGCCTTTCAAGCTCTGAAATCTTGTAAATCAAAATAAACCAAAATCATGAGAATGGGTAAAATGATCCTTGTAAGATGAGTTCCAATCCTCTAAGCCCTAAAATAAATACCATAAAATAAATGAAATGGACAATCATGAGAAATGCAATCATCACTGCATGATTCCAAGGAGATCAGTATTCATTCATGTTGAACAACATTATTTAATCCATAAAGCTTGGAATCAGATTAGATCTTCCGTCTACCATAGTGGTTATTCGAATATTGGAATTCCATCTCCAGAAAGGTATTTCTAATTATGTATCAGATAAATTTCAAGTTAATGCACAAGAGAAATTCATCTGACTCTTGGAAGAAGCTCCATATAACAATATATACACACACACAATTCTTGTCAGAGGTTAGACTATAGTATTTTCACAGACAAAAGAGAACAGGAAGAATGGAAATAATGAAAAAATGAATAATTAAGAAAAATACATTGTTCTTTCTAATTTTTACTTATTGAACTGTGTTAAGGAATAACTTCTGACTTTACTCTTAATTTTCTTTTATCACCTCTTGACTTCAACTTAACACTGTCCAGTGGAGAATTATTCATCTCCTAAAGGATCTTAAGGCTTAATTAATAGAGGAGCCAGCCAAAGGGATAAAGCTAGAGATATCAGAAGTAATTACAATTTAATGAAACAAGAATGAACAAATTATCACAAAGCCCAGTAGCCTAGTAACTGACCTGAAATGAAAATGTGGTCATCAAACTGATTACCTCTTTTTTTTAACCTTTCCCTGAAACACCATTTCCCTTTACATTCCTTTCTCATTTTAGTAAATTTTTGAAATGATCATAGTTGTGATTGCAAATAAAAATAATTTAAAAAATCATATATTATGTCTTCAACATAAGTTCATCACATTCAAAAGGAAACAACGAGGCATGGTCTACAGGGCAAAAATAAAGTTCAACCTTTGGACATAATTTGGGAGAAGGAAATGACCACCCACCCCAGTATTCTTGCCTTCAAAATCACATGGAAGCCGAACCAGGTGGACTGCAGTCCATGGGGGCCACAAAGATTCGGACACAATTTTGCGACTAAACAACAATAATAAAACGACATAATTTAAGTCAAAATTAACTTAAAGGACTGTTTGGATGGAGGTTTCCTTTTATTTCAGATATACCATAATGTTTTCTGAATATTTAGCATATTTCCAAGCCTGCATGCAACTCAATAATGTGTCCCAAACACAGGTTGCAGAGTGTTTCTCAGCACACAGCCTCACCACAGTATATCTTTTCTGCTTAAATTCAGCCTTAGAAAAGGTTTGGAATACAGGGAGTGTTTACAGTCCCGTGCTGTTTATTTTGGCCAACACGATCTCTTTTTGCACCGCAGGCAGGAAAGAAAAAGGGATCAAAAAAAAGAGAATCTTTAAGTCAGTTGCTATCTAACCTTAAGAAGCAAAAAGGGGAAATTAACTCCCACCCCTTTCTTGAGAAGCAGCAGCAGCATGAACTGAACTAGGAAGACGGTCACTGTTCTCAGGCATCCTCTGGGGCTGAAATGCAAGCCTGCTCCCAGGGTCCCCAGGCCCCTCTCCCTGAGATGCAGACTCACTCTAACACAAATCACTGTGCCTGAATATATTACATACTACAGAGGATTTCAGTTTGTGAGGAGTGGGCCATGGGTGAGCAAAGTCTTGCAGATACTGTATATAGATAGATGATAGATAGATAGATATAGATATCCAGTGCAGGCCATGGCATTCTTTATTACAAAGCTGGCTATGAGTAGGCAAATGATCTCCCTCTTCCAGCCAGCATTGAGACAATTTAATCTTGCATTTTCTTGTATCTAACAATTCACTGCCTCTGTGGATAGATTGGCTTTCATAGAAAAAGAAACTGAGGCAATTAAATGGGAGCCTAAAATTTACCTCAAATCTCTGAACTGTCTAATGAACTGTAGATTAAGAAATTAATTTAAGTCAATATTGCAAAATGGACAGCTATTGCATTGTGTGCAATATTTTCTTCTGATAATAGCTGGCTGTAAAAATGCATTGAAAGTAGCCTTACCTAATCACATCCTTGAAGAATTATATTTATTAGATAGATAAATGATGTTAAATTATGGCAAGATTGGTAACTGTGAGGGGGATTAGGTTTAAATGAATCAGAAAAATGCTCAATAAATCCAATAAATAAATGCAGTAAATGGAAAGGAAAATAACCAAATGAAAACACATTGATCTGTATAGCAATGTGTTATAACTATGAAGGAAACTGATATGATACTGAGAATAAAAGATGACATATTAAAGTGATTTATTAATAATTTCTTTAAAAACTGAAGATTATTTAAGATAAATATTAAATTCACTTAAAGGAGTAAGACTTCAAAAAGAAAGTAATAGATACAGCTTTCAGAGTATATGAAAAGAAATGAAAAATGCATGTAAGAACCAGCTCTAAAGTATTATATAAGTGTGCATGTACATGTGTGTGTTCAGGCATATTTGACTCTTTGCAAACCATGGACTGTATATATACACATTATATATGTATAAAAAAGTAGCAAGGATTTATAAAGAATAAACTGTTCTATCAATGGGGAATTCCCTGTGCAACTACACATTAAGCTGTGTTTTCAAATTTTACACAAATCCATCCTTCCTGTGCAGGCATAAGGCCAGATGGAAGCTTATGGCTGCTATGTCAATACCTACAGAATGTTGATGTCCTCTTAGCTAGTCCAAATAGAGCCATTCCATCTGCCATAAACACTGGGCCCAAAGGCCACATTTATAGATTGCACTAAAAAAAGTTAAAATTATTTTTACATCAAAGGCATTTTTATAGGCTCTGAGAAAAAGGAAGCTCAATGTGTGTTCCAAAATACGTATTCTCTGGTGACTGTGAGTGTGTTTTCATATGTGCATCTATAGAGAAATAATAAAATAATCTTAATAGGTGATTTTTATGGATGCCAGAACTAAATTAACTATGTAGTATTATCGTTTCCCTGGGGGTGAGATCTAGCTGATTCTTTTTATTTTCTGCATCATCAGTCTTCCCAAGATGATGATTGGTTTTATTTCTTTTTAAAAAAATTCTAACCACTTGATGGTTTCCTTCTCCGAATGGAAGATGTAGGGTACATCTTTGTTAACCTGCCAGATCAAATTCAGTGAGCATTTTCGTTTGTTTCCCTTCAAAATGAGAGTTCCACATTGCCTACAAAGGCTAAGCCATCAGCACCAGGTTCCTTTTTTAAAAAATTTTCTTAAAGTCTAAATTTTTATTTTGAATTGGGAGTATAGCCAGTTAGCAATGCTGTGGTAGTTTCAGGTGAAGAGGGAAGGGATGCAGCCATACATATACATGCACATGTTCTCCCCTAAATCCCCGTCCCATCCAGGCTGCCACATAACCCTGAGCAGAGTTCCATGTGCTATACGATAGGGCCTTGTTTGTTAACCATTTGAAATAAGGTCATGTGTATAGGACCTTCTCAAACTCCCTAACTAACCATTCCCCTCAGCAACCACAAGTTCATTTTCTAAGTCTGTGAGTCTTCCTGTTTTATAAGTAAGCTCATATATATCATTTCTTTTTAGATCCCACATATTAGGGATGTCATACAATATCTCTCCTCTGTCTGACTGACTTCACTCAGCATGACACTCCCTAGGTTCATCTATGTTGCTGCCAATGGCATCATATCATTCCTTTAATGGCTGAGTAATATTCCAATGTATATATGCACCACAGCTTCTTTATCCATTCCTCTGTAAACGGATATTTATGTTGCTTCCATGTCTTGGCTATTATAAAGAGAGCTGCAATGAACACGGGTGCATGTATCCCTTCAGATCATGTTTTTCTTTGGATCTATGCCCAGGAGTGGGATTGTAATAAGGTAATAAGGTGGCTCTATGTTTAGCTTTTTAAGGAACCTCCATGCTGTTCTCCATAGTGGCTATATCAATTTACATTCTCAACAGTGTAGGAGGGTTCCCTTCTCTCCACACCCTTTCCAGCATTTGTTTATTGTGGATTTTTTGATGAGAGCTATTCTGACTGGTGTGAGGTGATATCTTGTCGTACCTTTGATTTGCGTTTATCTAATGACTAGTGATGCTGAAGATCTTTCATGTGCATATTGGCCATCTGTATGTCCTCTTTAGAGAAATGTCTACTCAGTTCTTCTACCTATTTTTTGAGTGGTTTTTTTTTGTTTGTTTGTTTTGATGCTGTTAATCATCATAAGATGTTTATAAAATTTGGAGACTAATCCCTTATTTGTCACAGTATTTGCAAATATTTTCCCAACCTTTGGGCTGTCTTTTATGTTTGTTTATTGTTTTCTTTATTGTGTGAAAGTTTTGAGTTTAAGTAGGTCCCATTTGTTTATTTTTGTTTTTATTTCCATGATTCTGGGAGGATTCATAGAAAACGTTGCTGTAGTTTATGTCAGAGAGTGTTCTGCCTATGTTTTTCTCTAGAAGTTCTATAGTGTCTGGTCTCACATTTAGGTCTCTAATCCATTTTGAGCTTATTTTATTGTATGGAGTTAAAGAATTATCTAATTTCATTTTTTTTACATGTGACTGTCCAGTTTTCCCAGCACCCAGGTTCTCATAACCTGTTAAGAACCCAAAGGTTCTGAAGGTAAAAGATGACCAAAGGTCACTAACTGTCTCTAAACCTATTTTGTTGTAATACCCCAGCCTCTAGGGGAGAGGAGGAACCATTGCTTTGCACACTTGCTTTCCTTACTTCAGCCAAGATCCTCAACATGTATGTGTGAAATGTAACATAACTGATGGGAACCTCTTGCAGATTAGGATGATAGCCCTCGAACAGGAGTCATTCATCTTTGCTCATATTTTTAATCCCTTGTCAGTGCTATAGAATTTTGTAATAGTTAAAAGATATCAGATTTAAATTCAGTTATTTTGATTTCTGTAAAAGACAGATAAGCATGCATAATTGAAAGGAAAAGGAGAAATAAAGAGGACTATTGGAGGTCCTTGTATTATAAGAAGGCACCAGAAACTAGATTCTGTTTTTCTATAATCACACTAGACTCCAAAAGAAAAGTTAGGAAGGAAAATCAACTCTGGCCTCATCTTCCTCTCCACCTACACTTCAGTGCGTTTGTTACCGAGTCTTGGTCGGTTTGTTTGTACAAATCAAATTCGGTAACCCATTTTAAGCAATTTGAAAATCCCAAGTGCTATCCAAAGATAAATTGGATGGGGAATAAATTTAAATATACTTAGTGCCATAGAAATGTACGTGATCCATGAGTATCCCCACTATATTCAGTATGAAGTGGTGAGGAAGGGAGGGGCAGCCGAATTTGCCCTGGGGAGGAGTGATTCAGTGGAAAAAAGACATCAGCTGTATTTCACACGCTGTGGCACATGTGGTGATTGACTTTCCAACTCATCCCTATTGGTGGAAAGTCTATCACCCAAAGCTGCTGGAACAAACCGTCTAGGTAGCTGTCAAATGATCTCAAGGAGACTGACTAATGATCACTGATTGGCATGAACCTGTGAGCAAACTCAAAAAATCTCAAGCAGATTCTCCCTTTGAGAAATTTGAAATTAGGGTACTGAAAAACATAATGTGTTGATAATGGTATATCCGTAGCTGAAAGCTCATGTAGTCAAATTAAAGTTAGCACAATGTTATACACAAGCTGAAATTCTAGAAAAGAAGTGAAGCTCAAACTACAGAGAGGTGGATTAGGGAAAACAAGATGAAATATAAGCAAAGAACATGGCTATGGGCCTCTGGAGAACAGGGAAGATAGAACTTCAATTTCTTTCAACTTCCAATCTTGAAACAGAATGGTTGAACTTCTGCTGTGGTGTTGATTTAAAATAAGCACCTTTTCCATAAACAATTTAAAATGATTTTTTTGTACACAAATATGCCTTGTCTATAATGTGAGCACATCCTTCTCTTAAAGCTCTTCACACACATAGTCTACATCACACTGCTGTGTGGATGCAAAATACTGCCATCTAGCCAAGCCAGTTCACATTGGTTTCAACTTTGTTTAAGAGAAGGAGCTATGCAGTCTATATTTGCACATATACTATAGATCCTAGCATTCTAGGCAAACCAGTGCCGTTTTAAATATAGATTCATTTAACAGTCATTTTAGCCCAGTTCTTCTCAGTCAATGCTAGTTGCAAACTATGAGGAAATTACTCTTCACCTAGCTTTCCTCTAAAACATAAATTATACCTGGGACTGGATAGATTTGGAGGCATATAAGTTACTACTTCTTTGCTCCACCTCAATGGCATCTTTATTTCATCTTATAAACAAGACTTTTGCTAAGGAAGAACCTATGTTATTTGAAGAAGCACCAAAGGAAGAAGCTGGCTTGATTAAATATAACCTTAGGACTAAAGTAGACAATCTAAGAAAGTAAATCAACAGATATAGAGAAGTACACTGACTTTGGAAGCTTTCTGAAAGATTCATAATTTGGCTATATTTATTGTTGGCATCACTTATTTTTTTTTTCTTTGTGGAAATTAAAGATCAGGTTTGTAAAGGCAAGCAAACCTACATATTTTTTCTTCAAGGATTAAAAGGAAGAAGCAGCACTGGGGAAATTTTTGAAGTTAATCTTGATAGAATAAGGAACTCCAAGACACAGATGATATGGTGTCTGATGAGACAGCAGGAGTGAGTCAGACCCAGAGACAGCAGTTGAGAGCGGTTGAGACAGAGGCAATGCACGAGAGGTGGAGGGGAAGACAGACTCTGAGGCCTGTGTCACTCCAGGTTCCAGCAAAATCGCCAAGATTCCCCAAAGCTTCTGGAATCTTCAGGAAGGTCGGGTGAGCCTCTGCTCTGTGTTCCCCCAAGTGACAGGCTATGTTTTAACTGGCTGGGAAATTTCAGACACTTAGCTTGCAAACCCTGATTAAGAGGGACTGTTCTGGGAGATTCAGCCATTTCTTCCTGGAACTACCTAAGTATAAAATATTTGTGTGTATGTGTGTATGTGTGTGTGTGTGTGTGTGTGTGTGTGTGTATGCATCATACACATGATTCATGTATTTGAAAATATTCACTCCTGGGCACCAACCCTGTATCTTGATCCTCCAACGGAGGTTGAGTAAGGGATAAATTTTTTGGAGATAATAAATGCTGGTCCAAGTTTCTCTTCTGGGAGAAATTAACCTGTAAAAATTCCTGAGCACAGAGATTTCTGTTTTCCTTCCTCTCCACTTGGTCCAACAAGAGGAAATTACGTGGATCGGCGGTGGTGTTCAGTCACTTAGTCGTATCCGACTCATTAGTGATCCCCATGGACTGTAGATTGCCAGGCTCCTCTGTACGTGGGGTTTTCCAAGCAAGAATGCTGGAGTGGGTTGCCATTTCCTTCTCCAGGGAATCTTCCCGACCCAGGGATCAAACTTGTGCACTGGCAGATTCTTTACTGCCGAGGCGACAGGGAAGTCCCATGGCTAACTTGTCAGGAGGGATCGGTGTTGTTGCTGTTCTGAAAATTCAAATGTTGTCTTCGTGCAGACTATGACAGTTGGAGCAGTTGGGAGAAATGAAGACTGCAGGCAGGTTTGTGATGGCACTCTCTCTGATACCTCCAATTCATCCTTTGCTGGGAGTTAAGGTGGTGTTTGGGCAACTCGTTTGCTGACCTTTTATTTTTTTTTTTTCAATTTTTTTCCAAAAATTCAGCAGGAAAGAGAGTACTTCACTTGATCCTGTAGACAGCCTGGAGTATAAAAGAAGGTGTATTTGTATATGAATATGAAAATGCAATTTTGGATTGCCAATTAAATTCTATAAAATAAGAATTCCTAGTATTCAGCAATACGAGGAATAAATGACTGATTATCCATAAAGAACATTGACTCATTCATCTAACATGCTGTCAAAATTATTTTTAAAAACAGCAGAAATTTATACATAATTCTTTGAGATTACAAAACAGATACTCCGTAACATTTGGTGTAGTCAAACACAAAGCCATATTTAAGTCCCAAATTATGAATTCAATTAATAATTAAAGGATTATGCTAGTAGAGAAGGTATATATAAAACAGTAAATGGCTTTTTCAGGTGATTAAACATCTCAATGATAATTCACATCAAACAAAAAAGAAAGTTTATTGTGACTTTATTCCTTAGCTCGAATGATATTCCTCCAACATAATAGGAACATAATTCAATGAAGCTAAAATAACAGAAGAGAGAGTGAAGTTCCTTTGGGGGTTCTGAATGGCTGACCTGACTGCTTTCTGCAAGTTACCAAGGATATCACAGTGACGGTAAGCCAGGGGTGACAGGAAGAATGAAGCAAGGGCAGGTATGAAAATGGAATAATTATGAGAGGCTGGATTAAAGAAGTGAATAATTTTCAGTCAAAATGATCTGTATAGAAAGGCAGTGATATAATTAGGCATTTTAAAGCCAGTAAGAATTTCAGGGTCATTTTGTGAGTGGGAGAATCTTTGAATTTTCTAGGCTAGTCTTGCCTACATCCTTCTCTTGATGTACTGGAACAATTATTCTCCCATAATCCTGCACAGGATACAAATTGGACAGTGTACAAGTAATTACTGATGAATGTGAATGCACTGCTCAGTGATGAAATGTTTTCACAGAAACAGAATGAAGTAGATGGAAAAGGTACTCTCAGCAACTTTGAATAGATACATCCAAAGATAATGTGCCTACCACAAAAGATTTGAAAAGAGGTGTTTCAGTAATGTGCTCATAAAGGGTCATTTCTAGTAGACTTTTTAAAAAAGCTCTTCTTATTGAAACATAGAAAGATGATTGTATAGAAAAAATTTATAAATACACATTACAGCTATTTAAGGAAGGATGGAGGCTACCTAAATGCATTCTGTTCATTTTAAGACTTGGATTTTTTTAAAAACATTCCTGTGGTTGGAAATGTACAAGTTCACACCATAAAGATACTGCTATATCTAATGGAAATTAAACACTGAATTTCTTTCAGCATCAATAGTTGTCTTTTTTAAAGGTGGACATAATTTATAAGTTCCTTGAAAAATATCAATATATTTTCAGAAAATTAATACAGATATCCATATTGACTAGAAACTGTTATTTGGCCATATTTGGTCTACCGCTCTTGCTTCATTATTGCCTCTTAATCCTTTCTACGTTCCCTCCTCACAGGGAGTTGAACCTGCAGTTTCATAATTCTCACATGCAGTGACTCTGAGGAGCACCAAGGAAAGGGTCCTGCATCTTGGACCATTTCTCCAGAAGGACAGGACATGTTCAAGAATTAAACTGAGTTTTATGCATTGGCCTAAATCCTGTGCACTCTTCAAAGAAATACAAATAAAAATCACAGCCCAGAAGACTGAACATGTTCTACATTTATGGTTTATGTCACAAAATACTTAAATTATTTATCCTTTGATATTCCACTTGAATAATGCATGATATCAGCTGCAGAAATATATCCTGGGCCCAACTTCTTTTTCTCAGAGCTTTTCTCGTTAACTTCCTGAGAGAAGAGCATTATGAGTTGAAAAGGGGGTAGAACCTCCAGAAATATCTGGCAATGCGTGAAAAGGCTGATAGGATAGCACAGTGGAAAAGAGCTTGGTCTCACAGTCCACCCTTTTCAAGATGAACTACCTTGGGAAGTTTAACCTATCTTGGCCTGTGGGGGTTGTTGTGGGAATTAAATAAGATGTTGATAATACTCAATTCAAATACACCTTTACTTCCCCTGGCTGCCACAGCCCTCCTAGGAGCTGCCGGAATGCTAAGCTAACTATTAAGAGTAGTTGACCCCTTGCAATGGTTGTGTTTACCACAATTGTCTGTATATGGTTTGTGCAATTTGAAGTCTAATGATGATGCATCAAAATTTATAACTTAGTATACTTTTAACAACAAAACGGAGAGGTTTCAAGGTGTCGGCACACGAGAGTCACTTTCAAGATGCTGCTTTAGAATGAGGATGCAAAGGGTGACAACTACCGCACTGGGAGTTTCCCAAGTTCTTGCCTCCTTTCAGGCAGAGGTCTCACAATGGATGTAAATGTCATTTGTCCGAGTGTAAATGAGAGTCACTCAGTCACATCCGACTCTTTGCAACCCCATGGACTGGCGACTCTTTGCAACCCCAGGGACTGTAGCCCATCCAGGTTTCTCTGTCTATGGATTTCTTCAGGCAAGAATACAGGAGTGGGTTGCCATTGTCCAGGTATATTAGATTCAAAAGATTGAAAACACTCCTCCAAAGGACTGCCCTTAAATTTCCAAGTTAATAAAGTTATGGAAAATATGAGAATGTTTTGGCAGAGCAAACAGAGAAAACCCAAGGTAAGCTTAAGAACAATAATTTCAAAGTCCAGAAAATTAACCTGCTTTGTTAGTTGCCTTTCATACTTTTCATGGGAATCTATATTTGGAAATATTCCAAGTCATAGGAGGAACCTTAAGGGAATTGAATATATCAGGTTATATGGTGCCCTATACAAACAGCACATATTCATTCATAAAATGGTTATTAAACATCTTCTATAAGTCAGACACTGCTCAGTCCTGGATGATAGTAATAGAACACTTAAAAAAAATGTTCCTTTGTTCTCAAAGTAAATATTCACACATTCATGTGTATGCTTTCAGGAGATAAAAGAGATAGCCTCTCAAATAAGTGGGGAAAATAAATTAACAAACAGCACCAGAAAAACTGAGTGGCAATTTGAAATAAAATAAACTTGAATTGAAACATCTCATCTTACACACACACACACACACACACACACACACAAACCCAGATGGCTCAAAGATCCATTAAAGATGCAGATGTTATGAAGTTAAATAATACATAAAAATAAATAAGCACTTTGCATTGGAAAATGCATCATAATCAAAGTTAAAAGACAAAGGATACATCTTGTTTTTAAACATGTAAAAATCACCTTGATATCAATAGGAATAAGATCAACATCTCAAAAAATCTCATAGGAATAAGACCAACATCTCAGAAAATTATAACAATGGAGAGATTATTTGTAGTTTACCTATGTATATATGTATAAAAAATATATAAAATATATAATATATATATAATTATCTGAATGGTTGGAGTGGAAACTATCAGTATAAAGCTGAAAAAAAAACACTGAACAATCTTTTTTTCTATTTATATTTGAATTCTGATTGGCTTATGTTTCCTTTTGCTCCTTGATAAAAGAAGGTATTTATGAAAAGGAAATGCTAGTTATATCATTTTGAGGATTTGGAATTCTGGAGAAATAATTTATGTTTCATTATTTAAATTTTGCTTTGATTTGCTTCCTTTTTATAGCAATAAACAATGTGTTCATTGAACTTAAAGTAAAATCTAACTTGGTTTTATTTGTCAAATATTGCCTTAAAAATTATTTCACTCCAGCAAACTATTGGATTAAATAAGCAATAGTCATAAGTGAGGAAAGTATCCAATGTTAAAACATATTCCAAAGTTAAAACATATTCATACCTTTCTCTTCGGTACAAATGATGACCATAGCCTCTAGTCATTTTTCTATATAGCAAAATATAAAGACAACACCAAGATTACAGGAAGTCATTTCAAGTAGTCTCCTGGCTGATAGTCATACACAATACAAAGATTTTACATGACTGCATCACAGTTAAATAATTGTGATAACTACAGCACTCTTTTATCCACAAATACAACAAAATAAGATTACTAGTTAGTATTTTTCAGTTCATTTTTAGAATGAGTATTCATTTTATTCATACAATTGCTAAAAGGTTAAGGGATAATTCCAGTTATTCTCATAATCATCAAATTTATAGTGCTATGTATGAGTGCAGTTTTAAGAATCATAAAGACTACGAAGTCACTTGGCCAAAAATTCATGATTGAGACATATATAATATGCTAAGCAAGGCCTCAAACACCAAGAGTACAGGGAGTTCTTAGGAGAAACTTTAATTTTAAACCTTTAATTTTATAAACCTTTAAGCAATATTCAAAAGAAATAATGTGTATTGCAATATTTCAAAAGTGAAAACCCCAAGCCTTGTCAAAATCTTAAATTATAGATTGGTGTCCTACATTTTATTAAATTCTCCATAATGCTTTACTTAGGCGGCTTCAGAAATGAAGTCCAGAAGCCTCATAGACTATTCAGGATTCTGGCTATTGCAAGTGACAAAAGCCCAGTTCAAGCTATCTTTAAATAAAAAGAACAAGAAAAGGAATGTTTGAGGCATTATGGCTACAGAAAGGGTTGCATCCAGGAGCTAAAAAGCTGTCACGGGTACTCAATTTAGTCCTTTGCATATTACAATCTGTCAGACATTTGTTACCTCATAGCCTCCAGCAGCTCCACTTTATTCTACCAGCTCTCAGCTTACAGGCCAAGAGTAAGAAACAGAACATTCCTGGGACTGACTATTGCTAGACCAAGCAAAGCACACGCCCATCTGAGTTTGACTCATGATGTGTCAGGTCTGAGTCATACTCTGAGCCCGAAGCCAAACTGAACCTGGTCTGCTTAGGCAGGGGAAAGAGAGTTTTCGCATTAGTAATTGGAGCTGTTGTTTTCAGAAGAAAGAGGACTGGATGTGGGACACATAGATGTTTTCCCTTCAAATATGCATAATCCTCGTTTGTTGTTGTTTAGTTGCTTAGTCACGTCTGACTCTTTGTGACCCCATGGGCTGTGTGGAGCCCTCTAGACTCCTCTGTTTTCTTGGGATTTCCCAGACAAGAATACCAGAGTGGTTTGCCATTTCCTTCTCCAGGGGATCTGCCTGACCCAGGGACTGAACCCTCATCTCCCACATTGGCAGGTGGATTCTTTACCACTGAACAACCAGGGAAGTCCATGATACTGATTACCTTTTGGCTTTAGACTTTCTCCCTTTCTGTCCACACTTTCTCCTGAAACTCATCTATTTTTTTCTGCAACTCATAGTTAATTAATGCCAGCACTCTTTTAGATTACTAAGTAAGATACCTAATTGCTCTTCTGGACTCTAATCTTCCTTTTTTTTACAAACAACCTCTCCTCTATACCCAAAGTACCCATTTGAAGCCTAGACCTAACCAGGTCACTATTGAGAATTCAAACTCAATAAATACCTATTCCCAAATTTCAAATTATGGTGCATTTGTTCTACCTATTTAATTCAGTATCTGATCTCAGAAGATAATTTTTTATTAATTCATTTATTTTAATTGGAGGCTAATTACTTTACAGTATTGTAGTGGTTTTTGTCTCATGAAATAAGGACAAAATAGAAAAATTATTGGAGAAATGATCCTTTTCTCTAAAAATTATTAAACAGATGTCTGATATGAGGCTGAATCATTTTTGTCTTCCTGATAATGTATGTCCAGTAGAACTAAATTGAATATTTGCACAAAGATTAATTCACAGATATGTTACAATAATAAGATACTTTATAGGACTTATAATAAGCCAAATGCTCCAAAGTCTAGCTTCAAATATTGATTTGTTTTTGCTCTGATATTTTGCTTTGTAGTGGGAAGCATCTCAAAGTTTGAAATTTTTTTACTGTTATAAATAAGGTAAGCTATAGTCCATGCGGTCGCAAAGAGTCAGACATGACTGAGTGACTTCACTTTCACTTTCACTTTTCAAATAAGGTTGCATGTGTGTATGCTAAATCGTTTGAGTTGTATCTGACTCCTTGTGACCCCATGGACTGTAACCCACCAGGTTCCTCTGTCCATGAGATTCCCATGCAAGAATAGTGGAGTGGGTTGCCATGTCTTTCTCCAGGGGATCTTAATGACATAGGGATCAAACCTGCAACCCTGAAAGTCTCCTGCATTAGCAGGTGAGCTCTTTTACTGCCAGCATCACCTGGGAAGCCCATAAATAAGGTTAAACTATTAGTATTGTAAACCTCTGTATCCACCTCCATGTTTTCTATCCATACAAAGAAATCTGTGCTATGATCATTCAATAATGTTGGCTTATCGGCTTATGAAGGGGCTTCCCTGCTAGCTCAGTTGGTAAAGAACCCCCTGCAATGCAGGAGACCAGGGTTGGACTCCTGGGACAGGAAGATCCCCTGGAGAAGGGATAGGCTACCCGCTCCAGAATTCTTGGGCTTTCCTTGTGGCTCAGCTGGCAAAGAATCTGCCTGTAATGCGGGTTTGATCCCTGGGTTGAGAAGATCCCCTGGAGAAGGTAAAGGCTACCCACTCCACTATTCTGGCCTGGAGAATTCCTTGGACTGTATAGTCCATGAGGTCAGAAACAGTCAGACATGACTGAGTGACTTTCACTTTCACTTTATAGGTGTATGAACACTTTTGCACATAATAAAACCATAGCATTATTGAATTCCATTGGACAATTTTAAATTGTCAAAGTGCTTAAAACATTATAACCATATTTTTCTGTCTTCTCAATGACCTAGAAACACAAAGGCAACATCTATACTTAACTATAATAAGATTATTTTTAAAAATGAGATTTGTTAATGCCTGGTGATGTTGGGCAATATTAATTTTGTTATTCATATGGTTCAGTATGTGCCTAGTGTATATGTGCATGCTAGAGAGATCAAAAAGTGCAAAACTTTGGTCAATAATATTGTGCAAAGCCACATCATCACACCACAGTTTAACATAATTTCATTTGATTTAGAAAAAACAATTTATGAAATAGCCACAAAATCTAGTAAGCCTGAATCATATAAAGAGAAAATATATACTTGGGGAATTTCTGAAACAGATTCTTTAGTGCTTTCACCTCTTATTGATATACTGATAATAATTAATAATCATCATTTTAACTTGCCATCTTAGCTTTGCATATGGTTTACCAAGTAATTAACATCATGAATTCTGAAGTACGTGGTTTCAAAAAACTGGTCTTACCACTAGCTTCACATTTTTTTGAAAATTATTGAACTTCTCTGTGCCACCATTTCTTCATTGATAGGATGGGAATAATACCACTTACTTTACAAGACTGCTGGCAAGTTTATACGGCATTATACCAGCAAGGTGCTTAGACAGAATTGCACATGCATTATACACTTGTATATATTTAAATACCATTGTTTATGCAATCCAGCTGATATGGAAAGGGACTTCTCAGACTCTAGTAACAGTATCCACCAGAACTGGCAAATAAAGGCAGAAACTCAGGCTCACACAAGCAGTTCACTGCATTGTGCTCAGTCATGAGCGCCCAGTGTCCCTTGAGACCCCAGGGACTGTAGTCCGCCAGGCTCCTCTGTCCATAGGCTTCTCTAGGCCAGAATGCTGGAATGGGTTGCCATTCCCTCCTCTAATGGATTTTCTCAACCCAGGGATCAAGCCCAATTTCCGGCACTGGCTGGCAAATTCGCTACCACTAAGCCACCCGAGGGAGTTCTCTTGTAGCTCAGCTGGTAAAGAATCCGCCTGCAATACGGGAGACCTGGGTTTGATCCCTGGGTAGGGAAGATCCCCTGAAGAAGGAAAAGGCTACCCACTCCAGCATTCTGGCCTGGAGAATTGACTGTATAGTCCATGGGGTTGCAGAGTCCTACACGTATAGGCTTTCACTTTCACTTTCAAGCCACCCAAGAAGCCCTGGTTCGCAGCACTAGGCTCAGGAGTAATATAGAATACGGTAATTTGCATTGATGATAATAATATATCAGGTGTGTTATTTGTATGAAAGACAATGCATTTTTTTGAAGTATGAATTCATAGAACACCTAGGATACCCATATTCCAATATATATATATTTTTCCACTGTGTTCTGTACTTCATCTTCAGTTTTCAGAAAAGAAGTAAAGGGCTTGAATTTAGGTTGGAGGTTATACAAGTCCTCTCTTATAGCAAGAGACAGACAGCAGGGCAGTGGGCAGTTATGTGAAGCCCTGAGGCCTAGTGACAGGAAATTAGAGCTTTATCTGCTCACTTAGTTTGGTGGCAACATTCTCAAGAAAGGGTAATGTGTTTGTTCTTTCTTTAATACTATTCTCTGTTTCAATGACACTTACTAAACTCTGCACACTTTGAACACTCCACAAATAATCTGGGGTTTTCTGAAGTTTTCATTACTTTAGGTCATAAAATGAAAAATCAGTAGTTATAAATCAATGGATATTTTCTATATTTTGTAAATATCTACCATTCTGATGGAGTTTCCAGAAAGGAGAGAATAGAATTTATTCCTCTTACTCATTACCTATATAGGAGCACTTAACTGAATTTTGGGATGAAAACAGTACTATAAAATTTACCTTTAGGTAGAAATCATTAACAAATATTATTTTTGCTTTTAGACTGTGACGATCTGTACAGCACCAAGTCAAACATTAAAATAACATTTGATTGTTATTTGAATTTAATATCTATTCATTTGAATCAATTCTTGATTTTCATTTTGCTTCTATTTTTACATACAGTGTTCTGAAATGTCCACATAACCCTTGAAGTATTTTGTTTAGCTTGAGAAGGTACAAAAGCTTTTAAAATGAAGCACAAATAGCTTGGCAGATTTCACAAGAATATTTACTGTTAAAAGATCTATTTTCAGAAAGCATTAGCTTTGTCATTTCCCTTGGATTAGAATAAAATATAATCATGTAAGGTAGAATGTGTCATCTCTTAAAAAATAATTTATTTTTATTCCTTACTTGACTCCCATTCTCCTTTTTATAGCATCTTTTTATTTCAACTTCACCAAGGAGCCTTAGCGTCCTTCAGTAAGCCAGAATGCACTCATCAGATAAACTCTGTATATGAGCTTATAGTGCATATTGTCAAAGTAAATTTAAGGGTACACACAAGAAACTAAAAATTTTAAGAAAGACAATTTTTTTCTCCTCTCCATTAGCCCAACCAGCAGGAAGGTGATGAATTAAGGCAAGGCCTCTGGCTCAGATAAAGGCCAGAGAGGTAGAGACGAATTCACCTGCGCACTCCAAAGGTGTTCTTTTGCAAGGTGAGGGGTGGAGGAAGCTTTTCTGATGTTTGGGGTAATTCTTGTGAGAAAGGGATTTCAGTGAACCATGGAGTTTAAGCCAAAGCACTAGTGAAAAAGTTAATCAAATATAGCACTGCAAGTGTGACATATTTTGACCACATATTACCAAGTGACTCTGGATCTCCTACGCTCACTGAGCCTAGGTCTTCTTATCTTTACATCAGAGATGAGAATGCCTACCTGTGGCAGATTATATTTTCCAAAAAGGGTCACAGCAATATTTCAGGTCTCACATGCTCTTCTAGAATCTTGCTGTTTCCTGTAAAGAGGCAATCACTTCTTTGATCTTCTCTTGAATATGGGCGGGACTTTCTGACTGGCTTTCCAGACAGAGTGGTGCAGGTGATACCACATGAATGCAAGGTTGGATCCTGAAAGGTTACATTGCTGTCAGCTGGCTCTCAACTTTGGGACATGAAACTGTGGCACCCTAGCCCATTGAACACAAAGTTTAAATCTCTTGAGTCCACCATGAAATGAAAACATGGAGGGATCCTACCCCTGCCCCAAAGAAAGAGCTGTTGAATTTTTCCAGACAAGGCACAAGCTATCAGAATGGAGATGACTTCCAACTGTGTCCTCCCAAGGCCAGAAACTCCTAGCCAAACTACTGTTTGAATTCCTAACCCACAGAGACCATAAGAGGTAATAAAGGATTATTATTGTTTTCAGCCACTAAATTTTGTGATGATTTTTTATGCAGCAATAGATAGTTAATACACTGCAATTTAGTCAGCTTGTGAAGATTAGAAGGCATATTTTAACTTATTCAGAGTAGATGCTCAATACAAAGCAGATGTTTATTAATATATTTATACGTGCCACATGCATTTTACAGACCATCCTTCCATTCCCTGTCCCCAATAACTTCTAGTAGTAATAATAATATAAGAATAAAAAGAGGAAAATATTACCACCTTCTGTAATTTTTTCCTACTTTTTGAAACTCTTCCAAGCATAATTTTTTTTCCATTTATTTTTATTAGTTGGAGGCTAATTACTTTACAATATTGTAGTGGGTTTTGTCATACATTGACATGAATCAGCCATGGATTTATATCTATTCCCCATCATGATCCCCCCTCCCACCTCCCTCTCCACCCGATTCCTCTGGGTCTTCCCAGTGCACCAGGCCTGAGCACTTCTCTCATGCATCCAGCCTGGGCTGGTGATCTGTTTCACCACAGATAATATACATGCTGTTCTTTCGAAACATCCCACCCTCACCTTCTCCCACAGAGTCCAAGCATAATTTTTGTAGAGAATAATAAAACATTTGGTGAGGAAAGACATAGACCTTTTCCTGGTGTCCTTTCTTTTTAACATACCCACTAAGCTGAACTGAATGAATAAATTTTATCTCTAATGCCAGCATTATTTCCCCATCCTTTGTTCCTCAAGTTCTAAATCAAGCAAGTTATTTTGTTAGGGTGAGGACTATTATAAGTATGGTAGCACCCCAAATATATTAGAAGATTCCTCATAATAACAATGATAAGCATGCTATAAGTAAATTAATAATCATTTCTTGGCATGAAAGACCACAGACTGTTGCAAAAATCAGAAGCTGATGTAACCAGTGGAATAAAATCGCCACATGCTGGAGCTTGACCGGGCCTTTAGTGGAAGTCAAACCTTCATGTTCTGGCCATGCTAAATGTGGGCTGAGGGCTTCCCAGGTGGTTCAGTGGTAAAGAATTCTCCTGCCAGTGCAGGAGATGCAAGAGATGCAGGTTTGACCTTTGGATTGCGAAAATACTCTGGAGGAGGAAATGGCAACCCATTCCAGTATTCTTGCCTGAAGAATCCCCCAGACAGAGGAGTCTGGTGGGCTACAGTCCAGGGGGTCACAAGGAGTCAGATATGACTGAGAGACAGCAAGCAAAGCATTCAAACATGGACTAAAGACTGTTGGAACTGTTCCATAGAAGAAGTGGGGAGTTTTGCTTCTGAGAATAAGGAAACTGAGAACTTTGGGGAAGGGGAAGGAGTGGAGGAACAGAATCCGAAACAAAATGACAAAATGACTCCAATCACAAAAATCATAAAAAGGCTAATGTCTGAAATTCAGCATCAGATTTGTTTGCGTAGGTGCTATATTATATCCTTCTATGTCTACAAACACAAAATTAAGTTTCAAATGCCATCCAGGTAGCTTATCAGTTTTGGATACTGAAACTAAAACCAAAAGTAATACTCTCTCAGGAACAAAGCTGGGTAAGTGAGAGCTGCACTCATTACCTTAGAAATAAAACAACTCCCCATCTCTTGCAAATCCCATTGAGTTACTTAGCACTCAGACAACTTTCTCTGTCTACTATGTGGCGACAGTTCTATGCTGAACTAATATTATGGCAATCTGATACTTTTTGCTAGTAATAACGTTGTTTTCCCAGCTACTCACAAGAGACAGCATAGTGATTAACACTAAAGCATGTATTTTTCAGTCACAAAGTCGTATCCGACTTTTTGCAACCTCATGAACTGCAGCACACCAGGCTTCCCCGTCCTTCATTATCCCCCTGAGTTTGCTCAAACTCCTTTCCATTTCCATTGAGTCAGTGATGTTATCTTACCATCTCATCTTCTTCTGCCCCCTTCTCATTTTACCCTCAGTCTTTACCAGCACCAGGGTCTTTTCTAACGAGTCGGCTCTGGTCAAAGTATTGGAGCTTCAGCTCCAGCATCAGTCCTTCCAATGAGTATTCAGGGTTGATTTCCTTTAGGATTGACTGGTTTGATCTCCTTGCTGTCCAAAGGATGCTCAAGAGTCTTCTCCAGTACCATGGTTTGAAAGCATCAATTCTTTGGCGCTCAGCCTTCTTTATGGTCCAACTCTCACATCCATAAGTGACTACTAAAAAACCATAGCTTTGGCTATATGGACCCTTGTCAGCAAAATGATGTCTTTTCTTTTTAATACACTGTCTAGGTTTGTCATGGCTTTCCTTCCAAGGAGCAAGCATACTTCACTTTAACTTAAAATCTTCTTCAAAATAAAATTGTAATGGTGTCATGCTCCACAAACATGGCTACTTCTGTTTCAAATTAAAAATTGTCAACCTTGAGAAGAATTGGTACATAGATTCAACAGTGGCTGTAAAGTCAAAAATGATTTGTGAAGGGGAAGTAGCCATATTGATTAAATTCTGCCATTAAGTACAATGTTAGCACTATACCCTATCTCAGGAGTATTAAAATTCTTATTTTAATTGAGTTATTATAGGTTATTTTTAAAATGTTAGAAGGATTTTTATAGCTTAACATTTTGAGTGTTGCTTTATAGTATACTTGGAGTTACAATTCTAAATAGCATGCAGAGCTAAAATCTTTGCATTGAAATTGGATATACCTGAAGCCAAGTTCTAGCTCAGCCATAAACTATTTAACCTCTTTAGGTCTTGTTTTTCTCATCTGTCAAATGTAGACAATAACAGCACCTATCCAAGAGGTCGTGGCAAGGGTTAAGTGAAAGGATTCATGTTTCTGGTCCACAAAAATGTTACCTTTTAACTCTATATGTTTAAAGCTATTATCCATGTCCATAATAATATAATATCAGAATGTACAGCCAATATCTTCTAATGACTAATACAGACAACGTGCCACAACTTAGAGGATTTTATACTTCATGAGTATTTTCACATGCTTTATCATATTAACTTTCACACTAACCCTAGGTGCTGGATATTCTTATGATCTTCAGTTCAGAGATTAAAAAATAAATTAAATAAAATCTCAAGGAATTGAAGTAAATTTTTCCAAGGTGATTGGTTTCATTAGAAGAAGAATCAAGAGCTGCTGCTATTGCCATAATAATTCATCTCAAAACATAAAAAACAAAAAGAGAAATATCTCAAACATTTCAGGGTTTTTTTTTTTTTTTTTAATATAAGTAGTCAAGCTAATTCAGCTTTAAGGGTTTTCTTTTTTCTAATTGAAGTATGGTTGATTTACAATGTTGTGTTAGTTTCAAGTGAACAAAAAATGATTCAGTTTTAGACAGATATTCTTTATAGATATATAAAGATAACTAGATATATTCTTTACATATATATTCTTTTTCAAATTCTTTCCAATTATAAGTTATTTAAAGTGTTGAATAGAGTTCCTGGGCTATATAATAGGTCCTTGTTGTTTAACTGTTTTATACCAGACATTTCAGCTTAAAGCATCACATGCTTATTTGCTGTCCTGACACCCTGAGAGTCTTCTCGGGGAGGCATCACTGTAACCTCACTCACATCACTTGCTTTCCTGCCCTTCCTTGCGATGGCTGTGCCTTCATTCACACACACGTCTATGTCCTTCCTCCACCATCAGTTCACCCCAGTGGAGTTCTACACCCTCACTTTAGGCATAATGACCACGCTCAAATGGTTTGCTGAAGCTGGCTCTGTACAGGCCTCGAAGACAACAGGGGTACACTGTGTGTGAAGAAGACCCTGATTCACAAAATGCAGTCTGTAAGGTTGTCAATATCTCCGGCTCACTCAGGTTCAGCACGTACTTCACAAAACTTGGGCCGAAGTACTAGACTGAAATATCAGGTAGGCAACAGATAGAGCAACAGCTAAGGGAAAGATTTACAAATCTTATTGGGGTTGAAAACACAATGAAAATTAAACTTTCACACCTCTCTTCTGATCAGAGCACAAGCTTACTTTTATCAGCTAGACATCTTGTTTGTCTTGAGATTGCATTATGGTGGAGTCAACTCATTTGCTGACCTCTGTCTTATTCATCCTGAATATTTCACCTCAAATGCTAGACTGGTTTTCAAAAAGATCCATAATACAAAGCAGGGTTTAAAAGGTGAAGAGACAAGGGTCCTTGAGGAATTTTGAGTAGGACAGTCAAGTAACAAGGGCACTGGAAGCTACAATTATGTAGCCTTGAGGAACTGTAAATAGCTGTGAACAGCAGCCAGAGGGGACTGTCCACCTTGGAATCATAGCTGCAAAGCACTGAACATTTTTCCAAAAAGAGATGGTTTTTTACCTCAGAGAATTGTGTGATCCATGTGTCTTATGTTTTCTTATAAGCTCATCCTGTAATATCCTTGGCTTTCACTACATCCAGAAGGATCTAGATAGTCCTTCTAAAGACAGAGGGGGACTCCCACTCAATGACAGCGATGCCTTAAGCATATTTCTTATCTCTGCTTTATTCCTTGGCTTATTCATCAATTCTTACCATTTATGGAGCCAAGCAAAAAAAACTGCAAATTTCTTCATAATCTGATTGTGCTGAGCTAGTGATATCATATGATTCATTGTCAATAGTCTCCATCATCAATATGCTTTCCAGAACCTCCCACACAATGCTTTACATAAAGAGTGAATTGCTGGCCACCACGACAAAGTCTTCAAACAATAAACAAGGACAACTGTAGTCATTGAAAGTATGGAGCTAAGTGTGTGTGCTCAGTTGTATCCAGTTCTTTATGACCCCATGGACTGTAGCCTGCCAGGCTCCTCTGTTCATGGGATTCCCCAGGCAAGAATATTAGATCCTCCTCCAGGGGATCTTCCCAACCCCAGGGATCCAACCCGCACCTCCTGTATCTCCTACATTGCCAGGCAGATTCTTTTTATCATTGAGCCACCTGAGAAGCCCAGTCATCAAAAGCCTTTTAGTAATACTCTAGAACTGTTATACCAAAAATATTTGGACTTATTAGTCATGATCAAAGAATGTTTAAATATATAAAGAGGCTTTCCCATCTTAATACATGGCATTCAGTTCAGTTCAGTCGCTCAGTCATGTTTGACTCTTTGTGACCCCAAGAATTGCAGCACTTCAGGCCTCCCTGTCCATCACCAACTCCCGGAGTTCACCCAAACTTCATTGAGTCGCTGATGCCATCCAGCCATCTCATCCTCTGTCGTCCCCTTCTCCTCTTGCCCCCAATCCCTCTCAGCATCAGGGTCTTTTCCAATGAGTCAACTCTTCATGTGAGGTGGCCAAAGTACTGGAGTTTCAGCTTCAGCATCAGTCCTTCCAATGAACACCCAGGACTGATCTCCTTCAGGATGGACTGGTTGGATCTCCTTGCAGTCCAAGGGACTCTCAAGAGTCTTCTCCAACACCACAGTTCAAAAGCATCAATTTTTCGGCGCTCAGCTTTCTTCACAGTCCAACTCTCACATCCATACATGACCACTGGAAAATCCATAGCCTTGACTAGATGGACCTTTGTGGACAAAGTAATGTCTCAGCTTTTAAATATGCTTTCTAGGTTGGTCATAACTTTCCTTCCAAGAAGTAAGCATCTTTTAATTTCATGGCTGCAATCACCATCTGCAGTGATTTTGGAGCCCAAAAAATGAAGTCTGACACTGTTTCCACTGTTTCCCCATCTATTTCCCATGAAGTGGTGGGACCAGATGCCATGATCTTAGTTTTCTGAATGTTAAGCTTTAAGCCAACTTTTTCACTCTCCTCCTTCACTTTCATCCAGAGGTTTTTTAGTTCCTCTTCACTTTCTGCCATAAGGGTGGTGTCATCTGCATATCTGAGGTTATTGATATTTCTCCTGGCAATCTTGATTCCAGCTTGTGCTCTTTCAAGCCCATGAACAGCATAAAAGGCAAAAAGATAGGACACTTAAAGATGAACTCACCAGGGTTGTAGGTGCCCAATGTGCTACTGGAGATCAGTGGAGAAATAACTCGAGAAAGAATGAAGGGACGGAGCCAAAGCAAAAACAATACCCAGTTGTGGACATGACTGGTGATAGAAGCAAGGTCCAATGCTGTAAAGAGCAATATTGCATAGGAACCTGGAATGTTAGGTCCATGAATCAAGGCAAATTCGAAGTGGTCAAACAGGAGATGGCAAGAGTGAACGATGACATTCTAGGAATCAGTGAACTAAGATGGACTGGAATGGGTGAATTTAACTCAGTTGACCATTATATCTACTACTGTGGGCAGGAATCCCTTAGAAGAAATGGAGTAGCCACCATGGTCAACAAAAGAGTCTGAAATGCAGTACTTGGATGCAATCTCAAAAATGACAGAATGATCTCTGTTCCTTTCCAAGGCAAAGCATTCACCATCACGGTAATCCAAGCCTATGCCCCAACCAGTAACGCTGAAGAAGCTGAAGTTGAATGGTTCTACGAAGACCTACAAGACCTTTTAGAACTCACACCTAAGAAAGATGTCCTTTTCATTATAAGGGACTAGAAGGCAAAAGTAGGAAGTCAGGAAATACCTGGAGGCCTTGGAGTACAGAATGAAGCAGGGCAAAGGTTAATAGAGTTTTGCCAAGAGAACACACTGGTCATAGCAAATACATGGCATTAGCTTCCACCAAATCCTCCTAGCCAAAAAGGTAGGTTCATCTTGACTCCTGTCATACCATTCATCAGATTGTTAATTCAGGTATCATTTCTGAATCTTTGTCATGCCATTTACACTGTGGCCAAGAATGCCGCAAGCACTGCCCCTGCTGGCTGGGATAGCTTTCATCTGGTCTCTCTGGTGACTGCCACCTCACAATCATCTACTCTGCACAGCACCAACATGAAAATGCATGCTGCTTGTCATGGTTTTCTTGCTTCTTGAGGGCTCATCCCAGCCTCACTGTTCATCTAGTACATTCCCTGACCATACTCTCCTTTTCATCTTTGAATATTTGAAACTTGCTCTTGCCAAGTAGTTCTCACCATCCCTGCATCTTTGCACGGCTGGCATCTCTGTTCAAGTAGGTCCCTTCTCAAAGATATTTTCCTAAAGACCTATCCTGACATTCTTTTTTAAGTTGCTCATCTCAAGTCATTGTCTGCCCTTCCATTTTACTTTTACATCTTGCTTGCATTTCAGTAAGTCCCCTACATACAAACCTTCCAGTTGTGAACTTTCAAAGGTGTGAACACACATCTGCTTCCATCAGGGAACTCAAACCTGTGGCATCATTGCAGGCAGGAGTGAAACTGCAGGTGTCCTTCCTCTCCTATCGCCAGAGATCCTTCAGCTTAGCTTTTGCATCTCCTACCTCCTTTCCCTCCTTCAGTCCGTAACTCTTCCTGCCTGTTCATTCAATGCCAGCTATTGTACTGGACTTTTCAAGGTATTATACTGTAAGATTAAAGTGTTTTCAATTTTTTGTGTTTGTTTTTCATGTATTATTTTGTAAAATGTATTATAAACTTATTATAGTACAGTACTATATAGCCAATTGTGCTAGTTGATTGGGTACCTAGGTTAATTTTGTTAGACTTATGAAGAAATTAGATTTATGAAGGTGCTTTCAGAACGGAACTCATTGGCATGTAAGGGAATTATGTACATTTATTATGACGATGATGATCTTGTTGTTTTTAATTGGCTATTGTTTGTCTCTGCCACTTAAAATAAAAGCTCCAGGAGCCCAAGGAGCCTACTGTGTTGCTTCCTTGCTATTACCAGCCTTGGTTCTATTCATAGTCTGTGGTAGTAACCGGTGAGTATTTTTAATGGGTGAATGAAAAGGGCCTATACAAAAAGGTAAAAGAAGAAATAAAAAGCTATTTCTTAAAAATTATCATATATCCAAGGTTTGAAATTAAAAGCTCTTATTATAGATCACTCATCTTTTATAAACTAGGTTAATAGATCATCTGTTATTCTCTCATGCTCTTTTATGTAGAAATGTGGGATAAACGTTTACTCATTGTACTTCTCTGAATTCTTATTTATATTTACTCATGGAATGCTTATTAAGGAAGTAAACTAGAATTGCAAGCAAGACCAAAAGACAGGGTTAGCAGAGCCTGGTTTCTTGATGAGACTTGTGAAATGCAAACATATTTGAGAATATAAACATATTTTTAATAACAAATGATAATTAATGTCCTCTAATCAAGGCAGAATGTGTTACTTAAACAATTATCATTCAGAATTGAAAAGTGAATAAGATAATTCACATCTTTATTATTTTCCTCTATTGTGTTTTCCAACAGGTAGCACATTTCTCCCTATGTGAGAATGAGCAAGTTTGCAGAGACATGAACATATCTAGCAGTGACCTAAATAACCCAATAAAAGATCATGAGACATGGGGGAAGGGGGCCTGTGATCCCAAGACAGATGTTACCCCAGAGATCAAAGGAACCCAAATTACACCAAAGTTTCTTTCCTTTCTTTGCTGTCTCTTTTAGAGGAGTATTTATTTTTATTTTTTAAATTATTTCCTTAAATTGTTATTTTTATATTTTGGCTACACTGCATGTGGGATCTGAGTTCCCTGACCAAGGAACAAACCTGCAAACCCTGCTTTGGAAATGCAGAGTCTTAATCACTGGAATACGATGGCAGTCCCCATAGGACTTATTTTTTAACCTGAAGTTTCAGAAGCAACGTCTCAGTGGGGACTACTTCACATTGGTCTCATTTGGGGACTCTTAATTAGCTTTCCAGAGAAGGCAATAGCACCCCACTCCAGTACTCTTGCCTAGAAAATCCCAGGGACGGAGGAGCCTGGTGGGCTGCAGTTCATGGGGTTGCGAAGAGTCGGACACGACTAAGCGACTTCACTTTCACTTTTTACTTTTATTCATTGGAGAAGGAAATGGCAACCCACTCCAGTGTTCTTGCCTGTAGAATCCCAGGGATGGCGGAGCCTGGTGGGCTGCTATCTATGGGGTCACATAGAGTCGGACAAGACTGAAGTGACTTAGCAGCAGCAGCAGCAGCAATTAGCTTTCAGTAGCCCTTAATGCAGGTTCCACGTTTGAGCAGGGCTATTAAGCCAAGCACTGGTTTATCTGGGAGGCAGCCTGTTGCTATGAGAATACTGTGATTCACAGGGTCAAACAGACTGATTCCTCTTAAGTGTGCCATCACTAGCTTTGCAGCTAGGTTCTTTGACTTCTGCAAACCTCAGTTTCTTATCTATGAGATAGTGAGCAATATCACAAGGTTCTGACAACAATTGAATGAGATGGTGCGGACAGACATGCTTATTAACCCAGTGTCTGGCACACATGATCCCCTCTTCAGTTCAGTTCAGTTCTGTTCAGCCGCTCAGTCATGTCCGACTCTTTGCAACCCATGAACTGCAGCACACCAGTCCTCCCTGTCCATCACCAACTCCCGAAGTTTACCCAAATGCATGTCCATTGAGTCGGTGATGCCATCCAGCCATCTCATCCTCTGTCGTCCCCTTCTCCTCCTGCCCCCAATCCCTCCCAGCATCAGGGTCTTTTCCAATGAGTCAATTCTTTGCATGAGGTGGCCAAAGTATTGGAGTTTCAGCTTCAGCATCAGTCCTTCCAATGAACACCCAGGACTGATCTGCTTTAGGATGGACTGGTTGGATCTCCTTGCAGCCCACGGGACTCTCAAGAGTCTTCTCCAACACCACAGTTCAAAAGCATCAACTTTTCGGTGCTCAGCTTTCTTCACCATCCAACTCTCACATCCATACATGACCACTGGAAAATCCATAGCCTTGACTAGACAGACCTTTGTTGGCAAAGCAATGTCTCTGCTTTTTCATATGCCATCTAGGTCCCCTCTCCTCCTCCAATTTCAGTTCTGACACTTGCCAGCAGTGGGAACTTGTCAATTTGCTCATCAGATCTGGATTTAATTTTCCCCTTTCAAATGATAGCATAATAGCCTACACTGTCTGAAAAGAATGCATTGAATCCAAAAGCCTAAAATTCTCACCTGTAAGAATCATCAGTGTGATCATTCATTCATGGTGCATGCCTGCACAATCACTCAGTCGTGTCTGACTTTGTCATCCTTTGGACGGTAAACTGCCAGGCTCCTCTGTCCACGAGATTTTTCAGGCAAGAATACAGGAGTGGGTTACCATTTCCTCCTCCAGGGGATCTTTCTGATCAAGGAATCATATCCTCATCTCCCATGTCTCTTGCATTGTAGAAGGACTGTTTACCCACTGAGCTACTGGGAAGAGGGGAATGATATATTCAACATCTTGGTAATCCCATCCACATACATTTCTCTGTTTAACTTCATCTCTGCTTCATCATGTATATGTGCTACAGATAAATCTGATTTCCTTGAGAAGGTCCACTGTATTGCAGATGTATCAAGTGCCAAATCTTATTAAAGTTCAGCACCCACAGTGTGTTACAATGGCAGACATGATGCTGGTCCTCTGGGTAATGTCCTTAAAGGACACATACCATGAATTTTAAATTCTCAAAAGAACATATTTTTAAAGTTTTGTGGCTCTAATATAGATCATCTGTATTTGAAAAGGCAGCTTGGGAAACAAGATACTTCAACATGAAGACTCTCACCTTCAACTGTTCAGTCAGTACAGCCACACCTAAATAAAGACCTCTGAGCCAGATGGATGGCAAAAGACATGCTGTTCCCACCTGAAAATCCTCTTAGCTTCAGTTTCACTTTTGCAATATACTAGATCCCAACTTCACCTGATTCTTTTCATATTTTCTCATGTAAGAATAAAACACAGATAAAGAAATACGCAGCTAAAATGCATTTGTATTTTAATCAAGAACTGTGTGTTCAGGAATTATCACTCATGCAAACAGAGATAGTCATCAGTCATAAGTGCTCCTTTGTATCTGCGGCAATGTATTACAGAGAAAAGTATTTCTGGATTCTGAGAAATCTGCTGTCAGAAATACTACACAGAACAGCTTTCTTTCTTTTAAATTTCCTGCTATCCTCTGAAGGCAGAAATGAAGTTGGGGCGGGGGGGGGGATGCTTTCTTTCTTTGCTGTGACCTGAAAATAGGAACAGAAAATCTGTAACATTTTCATTTAAATCAAAACTCTGAAAATGATGTTAGTTGTCATTTTATTTCATAATGATAACCATAGAAAAATGAGCATAATAACTTATAGTTTGTAAATTATATGTATATAAACTATATACTTATATAAGTATAGGTTTTTGTACTATATAATTTGATTTATATAAAAACTATCATATTTTAACTGAAATTCAGAAGACAGCAAGGGACTTGAGACAGGAATCCAAGGCTTCTGTCTATATGTCCTACCCTATTTCCATATTGTATTTTCTCACTTAGCTTCTAGTAAGAAACATCAGAGATTCAGTTGAAGTAATAAGAGATTGAGAGAGTTGAATAATATTTTATCTTTATGTTTGTATATATATGCATACACATAAGGGCTTCCCAGGTGGTATTAGTGGTAAAGAATCCGCCTGCCAATGTAAGAGATATAAGAGACATGGGTTCTCTCCCTGGGTTGGCAAGATTCCCTGGATGTGGTCATGGCAACCCACTCCATTCTTGCCTGGAGAACCCTATGGACAGAGGAACCTGGTGGGCTACAGTCTGCAGGGTCGCAAAGAGTAGAACATGACTGAAATGACTTAGCACATATATTTATATGCATACACAAAATACAAACCAACTATGTTCATATCTAATAGGATTTTGGTTTACCTTTGTTTAATTAAAACATATACATTTATAATTCAATATAGACCTACTTTCAACCTCTAGTTTCCATATTTAAATTGTCAACTTTGAGAATGTACAGCAATTTTAATTCCCAATCAGCATAAACCAGATAGGAGACTGAAATCATCTATAACGTGCTTTTTAAATGTTTTTGAGTCTTTTCTGCATGCTTCATTCTGTATTTCTAATAGTATGTAAACAACTTCAAAATGCTGGCTGTGTTTTCTTTTTTGTGATACTTTCTAAGTATTGAGAGATGACGACTGGAGTGGGTATATTTCTAATAGTGGAGTGGGTATATTTCTAATAGTATGTAAACAACTTCAAAATGTGGACTGTGTTTTCTTTTTTGTGATACCTTGTAAGTATTGGAGATGACGACTGGAGCGGAGAGAATACTGGAGTGGGTAGCCTTTCCCTTCTCCAGGGGATCTTCCCAAACCAGGGAACGAACCCAGGTCTCCAGTCTCCCGCATTGCAGGCAGATTCTTTGCCAGCTGAGCCACCTGGGTTGGGAAGATTCGCTGGACAAGAGATAGGCTACCCACTCCAGTATTCTGGCCTGGAGAAGTCCATGGACTGTATGCTCCATGGGGTTGCAAAGACTCCATGGGGTCGCAAAGAGTCGTACACGACTGAGTGATTTTCACTTTCATTTTTGCTCCTTATTCTGCATTATGCATCCTTTACTATATTTTCTGTTGTATTACTGTATTAATTCCATTATTAAATAAATTCACAAATAAGTGTAAAATTTTTGACTGAAAGATAGCTCAAATAAGAGTGGGTTAATGCTATGAACTTCACTGTTTTTTTCACACTAAGTAATAGACCTGATACACAGCTATCACTTACAAGATCTCAAGGTTAGAGAGAACTGAAGAGATACCCAATTAAACAAGTATGTGTTTGTATGTTATACAGTTTGTACATTTTCCATCATTTAGTCTAAAGTTCATTCTCACAATTTCTTGTCACTTTCTCAACTTGCTATGATGTAAGATAAATAATTATGGCTAAACAATAAGGCTAGGATATAAATGAGAAAACAATATAGTGAAATCTTGTTAATCCAATGCTAGTTCATTCAAAATAACATTCAAATCGAATCAACAGTTATTCCCCAGTCAAATAGATATGGTTTTCTCATTAAAATTGTTCATTTAATACAAAGCATGCATTATGAATTATTTAAGGCAGAAATTAGGTCCCAAGAGGAACTTACATTATTAAAGAGGTAAAATAATTCCAAAAGATGCCAGCAAACAGCTGTATATCAGCTACAGTGAAACTGTATTTGTGAACCACTGCGATTGCTCATGGCTGCAGGACTTTTCACCTCTTTAAAACGAGTATTCAGGGCAATTTCTATGAGCTTACGGTTTTCCAGAAGAAGGGCTCCTCCCTTGCTCCTTTCTCTAGTGTTCAGTATCTGGTACAGAATTATTTAATTTTCATAACTAAAAACAATTAAAGATGTTTTACTCTGAACTAGGGGCTAATTTTGCAATGATAAACTGCTCTTTATGATCTCCTTACATTTCTAAAACCTGAAAACATTCCCTTGTGAATCACTGTTTGTATAAGTGGGGAACTAAAAGAAACTCACTGTTTTAAAAGGTAAAAAGAATATTTGGGGAAACAATTGGAAGATACAAAGAAGTATTTTTAGAGACAAATTTCCTCGGCTTTGCTGTCTTTGAATCAGAGCTATGATGACTTGATGCTCATCAGAAGGTCCAGCCTTAATATAATTTTAATGTTTAAGAACCTGAGGATCATCAGATTAGAAGTGTTTTGAAAGTACAAATTAGGATTATTTAAAATGTGTTAACTGTATCATCTAATTATAAAAGAAAATCTTGCTTTAGAATCCCTAGAGGTATGGATGGTATTTCTCTTTTAAAACTACTAAATAAACTAACAGCCGACAGCACAATTAGTGTGGTTTGAGCTTTCAGGCATGATTTCAGTGCAAGATTTCCCCTCTGTTCTAGGGGATGCATAACTGTTGAGAACAATTATTTCCTGCTGTGGCCCTAGTTGTGTCAATAGGATAATTCATTTGGGAGATTTGCAAATTATTAGAAAAGGTTTACAGTGTTTTATCCCCCTAATGACCACAATGTGCTATGTTACATAGCGATTTATGACTCCTTGTGAATTTCCTTAGGATAAACCACGTGTAGTTTAATATTCTATACTCTTAAAATTAACCAAAATTACTATCTCTACCTGATCCATTTGCAACACAGAAAGGGGCAGATTTGAAGGTTAAGTTACAAAAGCATGTAAAAGCAGGATATGTGTTTTATAGTAATAATTCATATAATAAAACTACAGTTTTAAGGAAAGCAATTCAATTCATAAAAGAGGCATGATAGCATTAACTTTGCTCTTATAATAATAACAGGCATCCAGTCAGCAAATATTTTTGTTGACTATTCCATACGCAGTTTGTCAAGTACAACAGGGAACATAAAGTTATCTAGAATTTTGCTCCTATTCTCAAAATCTTTACAAATTTCTCCTACTTTCTTCCTTTGGCGCCATCATACCAGCGTCAAAAAATAAACAAAACTAATACCAGAAGCTTTTCTCTGCCTTCTTCCCAGACTTCCTCTTGGAGCAGAGCTAATGTCACTGATTTAAAAACCCCATTTTACGCCACACGGCCAACTGTAATCGCAAGTGCAGGGTCAGCTCAGGTCCCCCTGGGAAAACTGAGCTTCTCACAGTATTAGCCTCTTTAAGAAGAGAGCTCAGAACTGTTTTGTTCCTGCCCAAGAAGAGGGGTGTTTCCCCTTCTCTTTCCCTGCCAACCCCGGGCATTTAAACTCCCCATTGTTAAACCAACCGGACTCCTGTTTTTGCTCCAAGGAAAAGGGTGTGGCTCGGTCTCACACTTCTCTGCCCTCCGTGCACTTCCTCAGATTCACCCCTGTTCCTTGGGTGCACTGAAACACACACCCAAAGTGCATGTGAGTTTGGTCAGTGATGTAAGCACCTCCGCGTCTCCAGGGCAAGGTTCACATTGCAGGAGAATCCAGATCCCATCTTACTTTTCCTTGCACTTCCAGAAAAGTATTTTTGCATTTTTTTAATGAACGTTTTTATATTACTTCTCACTTTTTAATTTTTACAATGCTATGTTGGTTTCCTGCCATACAACAATCCAGATCAACCATAATCATACACACATCCCTTCCCTCTTAAGTCTCCCTCACTTCCCCCACCTGCTACCCCTCTAGGTCATCACAGAGCACCACAACGGGCTCCCTGTGTTATACATCAACTTCCCACCAATGATCCACTTTACGCAGGATAGTGCATATATGTTCGGTGCTACTTTCTCCATTCATCCCACTCAGTCCCTCTCCTATTGTGCCCATAAATTCATTCTCCATATCTACATGTCCATTTCTTCCTTGCAAACAGGTTCATCAATGCCATTTTTCTAGAGTCCATATGTATGCATGAATATATTATACATCCTTTTTCTTTCTGACTTACTTCACTCTGTATAACAGGCTCAAGGTTCAACAACCTCTCTAAAACTCTCTAAACTCAAACGCATTCTTTTTTATGACTCAGTAATATCCCATTGTATATATGTAGCACATCTTTTTCATTCATTCATCTGTCAGTGGACATCTTGATGGCCTCCATGTCTTGGCTACTGTCAAAAGTACTGCAATGAACACTGCGGTGCATGTATATTTTAGAACTGTAATTTTAAGACTTAAATGACGGGCCATGAGCTTTCTAATTATTTTACAAACTTTCACCTGTTGGACTGATGGACTTGCTTTCCAGAGCTCTAGAATCAGATAAGAGTCCCATGAGTAACAACTCTACAGAGGACATGTTGGAATACACAAAAGAAACAATGAGAAATACTACATAGAAATCACCAATAACCAGAAAGGAGTTGGTCACTGGAGGTATCAAAATAGAAAACGAAGAACAAGGTGGCAGCAGTGTTGTGAAGGGAAATCCAAAAATCAGATCAGTTCGTACTACAAGGAATTTCTCTTTTTTGTCTGTTTTCTATTAATACACAATGCCGCAAGCAAGCAGTAATGAGTTTTTGGTTTGTTTTTAAATAAACAGGTGATGAACCTGCTTTTAGTGAGACAGGGACAGGTATAAGGAGACCATGCACTCTGATAACATCAGTCTCTATTGTTGTTTTTGTACTTTACACTTTCCTTTTCTCCTTTCTTCATCTGGGTTTCAAACCAGCCATGATGTGTGTGTTCTGGGCTTACCTTGGCTCCTTGTGATCTGAATCCTTGGCCAGGAATTAGCTCTTCCAGCTTCTAGACTGGCTCACGTTCCCTGGTGATGCTTTGAATGTCCAGGCCTGCATCCTGTGCTTTCTTCCTCCTCTTTCCTTTTTCTGAGTTGACAACACAGCCGTCTGTGATTCTTTCTTCTTCCTCCACACCATCCCTAGCCTCAAACCACCTTGTCCCTGCAGGCCAAGACCCCACATCCTGGAGTCAAATGACTTTGGCAGCTTCTACTGTGGAGAAGGCCTTGACTCTGCTCACTCCAATTGTGCAAAAGGGTGAAACTAGGATGTCAGTGAGGGAACTGACTCAATCTGAGAAAAAACAGGGAAAGCAGAAACTTATCCCCCTCGGGTTTCCACAACCACAGTCCTAATCTCAAGGCCATTTTTCCAGCTTTCAGCCATGGAACCATGGCAGACGGAAGCAGATGAGGTTGCTTTGATCTTTTTAAATTGTAAACAAATTCTCCACTCCAAGCGTTCGCATCCACCAGTCAAAAGGTTCCACTCAGGCACCCAAAGCTCTGCCATCTGAACTCAGAACGCAGGACCACTCATGTGGAGGACAGACATCGGTACTGTATGACAATCCTCAGACGATGGTCAGACGGAGCACTGTGAGCTGGCGGCCCCTCGTCAGCCCGTGCCTGCGGGGTCACACATAAACGTAATCAAGGGGCCGGGCTGCTGTGCCTTCGGTCTCAAGGTTAATTAACCACAGGAAAATGGCACCTTCAGGGGTCCCGCATCCTAACAGCCCTCACGGAGAGAAGCAGGATTTTAAACTGACCGCACCGATACCACCAGACAGCAGACTTGAAACCGGCAGAGGTGAAAACAGACTGACAGAGATTGCCGCACGGCTGACCAGAGGCCTAGGGGACACACTCCCCCGGCCTTGGGTAGAATAACTCCGGAACCAGGAAACTCGCAGCCAAGGTGGCTCATTGCTGAGTGTGACTGAGGACGCTGCCTCCATCCGGAAGACGCTCGGTGCTCGGGGCTCCGGGCTCCGCGCTACGAGACGAGCGCGCATGCGCGCACGCGCACGCCCACGCACGCCCACGCACGCGCACGCGCACGCCCACGCACGCCTGCACTGCCTGCGGCGGCCCGCCTGGGTCTCCAGCTTCCGGTTCAGTCCCGCGTGGCGGAGGGTGTAGGCCCCCTGCGTCACACCCAAGGCCGAGACTCCCAGGCCCCTGACCTTCCTGCAGGTTTTCTTTTCTTCCCGTGTATTGCCCCTTCCTGACTCTGCATGTTTTCTTATGTGCAAGCTCTGTCCAGGCCGGTCCGCTCCATCATCGGGCTGATCCGTGTCACTTGGGGAAGTTACTCTTGAGAGCAAGAGAGACTTGCTGGCCCTCAGCCTCGGAGGTCCTTGGGTTTCTCATCAGATGTTTTTGCCTGCGTGCAGAGATGGGTCTCTGCTGCCGCATCAGGATGTGTATTGAGGGCTAATCGGGAGGGTGGTTTTTTTGTTTTGTTTTGTTTTGTTTTGTGTGTGTGTGTTGTTTGTTTTTTCCTACAGGGAATGGCACCCAGTCGACCAGTACGGAACCCCCGCTCAGGTGCCGTGAGCCCTGAATGCAGTGCGCTCAGCTCTCTCTGCAACCAAATCCCCTCTGCTCTCGATTTGTAAACAACTCAGCTCTGCCTGCATAATATGTGAGCTGCGATGCCAGTGCTTCTCTGTGCCCTTCCTTGCTCCCAGCCAAGTACACCTGCTGCCCAGGGCTCCGGCTGCCGCGGCCGCCGCGACTGTCATCATGCTCTGCCGACGCGGCCCTGCTGCTCGCGGGGCTGGCGGCTCATCCTCGGCGTGGGGAGGAATGTTTATTAGTTTTAATTGGTGGACACGGCTGGGCAGTGACATTTGGGTAGCATTGCGTGTCATTCACCCTGCACCAGGTGCCGGCTGTGATGGCAGATGTAGGTGGATCCACTTAGAATTCAACCTGCAGAGGAATGTCTTTCCAGAATAAGGCAGCTGCTGAGTCTCTCCCCTAGGTAGGGGAACACACACTCTTCCCTTTCTTTTTACTGCCTCTGATGCCTTCCTAAGAGGAACAGTTTTATTAACAGTTAGGCTAGAATACAATAGTTTCATACAAAAATAGATAAACCCATCCTCTCTCCCAAATCCCTAAATCTGTAGCCTATGAATATGAGTGAGCACCTTCCCTTTTGTGTGACCCAGCATCTCTCAGAATTGATTGGTAACATTCTATATGTTGCCAAAATTTATATATTTCCTGGGTAGTATCCTGAACATCAACTTAGCAAATCTTTTTATACACAAATAAAATGTTTCCCTATCTGATTCTACTCTATTCAACTCTGTAACTGATCTATCCCTAGTAAGAAGCCAGGAAGCTGCCTGCTTTTTGTCTAACAGATGGGAGTTTTTATGTGTTTCACTCCTCTTCTAAAGGGGGTCAAGCAAGGAGACCCATGGTAGAGTCAGGTGGAAGTATCAGCAGTCCTTTCAGAAACAGTGGATCTGCAAGGTGCAAGCTGTCTCCTTTGGATGCTCGATCCCTGGGCAGTGTTACAAAGTCTCCCTCTCTCTCTCACAAACACACAGCGCCAAACCTCAGCAAACAGTCATTTTCTCAGGATTGCTTCTTTTACTTCATCCCCTCAGCAAAGTCTTGCTTTCCCTAGACCAACAGGAACCAGGAACTTGGCTTGATATTGTTGCTTTATGCTTTAATAAGGGTGATGAGTGTCATGTATAGCTTCTTCTTGTTTATACATTTGTATCAGTCTCAGCTGCTGCAGGAGTGAGTGGAGAGGGGACTCAGTGGCTTCAGAGCACAGATCTGGCAATTGTAAAGCACTTCTGCCACCTAGCGGGTCAGCCAAGGCGGCAGTCATCGGAAAATGTAGATCAGTCTATAGGGCCAGTGAAAACCAACTTGTTAAACTTTGACTTCGGTTTAAAAGGAAACTATTACAGCATATAACCCATGTCCTCAAATGCAGTAATTAAAAGTGACCTAAATGTAATGTTTAATGATGCAAGATCTTTAAGCAGTAAACAGCTAAACAAAATACCCTATGTTGGTAACTGATTACAGTGTTCCCAGTTGTTGATTTATAAAACAAAGTGACCCAAGCAAATGAAATCACTATATTGAATTTCTTCTCGAGAGTCTCAGGGCTTTTTGATTTTTTTTTTCCATCTGTTGTTTAACTGTATACTGTTCCAAAGTGCAGGGATGAATTGGAGTGTTATTATAAGTGGCAAGATTATTAGCTTGGAAAAACATACAGCTCACGTCGCAGCACAGGATAGGAACAGTCACAGAAGGTGCCCCTCGTCCTAAAACACTGGAAAAGAGGGAGCAGTCAGGATGTATGTAACATGCACCGTAATAGAGTCATTATTGGATCCTATCTTCCTATAGCTGTAAACAACACAATGTTTAAAGACTGCAAAATAAAACAATTATTAAATCGTTTCCAAATTGCTTCTGAGTGGGTTTCTGTCACTGTTTCAAGACAAGTGAAATGTGCTGTGTAATGGAATCATTCTATACATACTGTGGGGTTGATCCCTTTTTAAAAGACAACAGGTTTCCAGAAAGAATGAGTATTTTGAAAGGATCTTAGGAAAACTGTCTAAACAGCAGATGGTATGGCTCCTTATGGATGCTCAGGATTCAATAGAGAGATTTCTATAATGCTAAAGATGTAGAGATTGCAGAATCAAGGGTCGTTGTTCTCCCCTCTAAAAACATAAAATAAGAAAACAAATCCTATGCATAATTTATGGATGCCCCAGGATAGTCTTAAATTATGCAATCCACATATCCACAAAAAGTTGCTTAATATATTCCTTAGTAACTTCATCCACTGGCCGCACTCCGCCCCCGCCCCCAAATACACACACACTTTATTTCTGAGACAAGTCAGTTAGAGAAGGATGTCTGTATCTACTGAGAGTGTAGCATTCATTTCTAAAGCAAATACACTGGCGAGCAGGGAAGCACAAAGGCATTTAATAACTAAATGCTTCTTTTATCAACTCAGTGGTCTTCCCTGCTTAGAAAGCTGCACAATGGGATTAAAAGCACTCTCAATAAAGTTCATTACCTCCGTGGTCCTTTCCATCTTCCTGTGAAATTAACTGTATCTCCTATATGTACATCTACTTAAGGTAGTAATTTAATGGCAGTAACATCTATATCTAAGAGGGTTATTTTTCCCTTGGGTCTGCTTCACACTCAGAGATATCTTCATAGTGTTTAGAACAAAAACCAAAAATGCTGTTTTCCTTCTGTTTTAGAGAAATGAGTGAGAAAAGGACAAAGAAGAATAATCAAAGCAATTTTAACGTGATCATCTTAGAAGATAGTAAAGCCACAAATATGAGTGCTCAATGAGGAAGGAAGATGAACACTTGATGTGCACTAAATAATTTCTTAAATTTTAATTTTTCATCTTATACTCTCATCTCTTCCTCTCTGCATCACCCCCCCCCCATACATATGCAATCTTGCTCTGTTTTTTTATTTAGGAGAATCATGTTTCTTTCCCCTATTTTCATATACATTCAAGGTAGGTATTCTTAAGTCTAATCCCCCCTTTTTTTAGGCAGAGTTCTGATTTTGTTCCCTTTTCTACTCTTCTCGCCCTTGACTTAGACTGAGCTTCTACCCAGCATGAAACCCCAGCTTGCTGAAATGAGTCATCATCATCTCTTCTCTGGTGAGCATGTGAATTAGGTCTTCTCAGTATCGGAGGAGATAGGCTGAGAAAGGGCTTCCCAGGTAATGCTGGTGGTAAAGAACACGCGAGACAATTCAGGAGACATAAGAGACCAGGGTTTGACCGCGGGTCAGGGAGATCTGCTGGAGAAGGTCATGGCAACTCACTCCAGTATTCTTGCCTGGAGAATCCCATGGACAGAGGAGCCTGGCAGGGTCACAGGATCACAAGGAGTCAGACGTGACTGAAGCGACTTAGCACGCAAGCCGTGCTGAGGAAGGGGAAGAGGAGGAGAATTCTGAATTCCTACAACAACCCAGGGATAGTCTTTCTTTGTACATCTGGACATGGCTCTTTTTAACTGTGTCTCGTGAAACTGTCACATACATCCTACATCTCTGAATGTAATCTTTAGGAGTTCGGTAGAGGATGAATGGAATTTAAGTCTGTGATGACTTTGCACCCAGGGGTCCACTAATCCCAGAGGCTCTGACCTTTAAGTAAAAGTTTGTGTACTTTGGCCAAATGGACCCTCATTTATGCCTTTGTTTAATGTCCTGCAGCTAAAAAGACTCCAGATGGCTCCAGAATATATTTCCTTTCAATACTTTCAATTCTAAAACCTTGACCTTGTCTGCATGATACTCAAAATTACCCTGACGATTCTAATTATCTTTTCTACATAGTTTCCTATCGAATCCTATAGATTTCACTTTGTAAATATCTCTTGAATCAGTTTTTTCTTATCTATTCCACGTTCACTCTTTTAGTTCACTCCCTCATAATTTTTCTCTTGGAGTCTTGTTAGAGCCTCATAACTCCTCTATCTCAAATAAATTCTTCGCTCTGCCTATAGGAGGATCCTGTAACTTTCAAATACAATAGGTCATTTTCTATGCTTCAATGCATATCAAAATGTTCCTCTGTATTCAGGTTCAAGACAAAACCCTTTCGTGTAATTAATAAACACTTCTTTACTTTTTTATTTTTTCTTTCTTGTCTTTTTTTTTTTTTTTTTTTTGCTTTTTCCTGCTTGCCTTATGCTAGATTTTTTTTTAATTTTTATTGAAATACAACTGATTTACAATGCTGTGTTAGTTTCAGGTTACAGCAAAGTCAATTAGTTATACATATATCAATTCTTTTTTATATTATTTTCCTATGTAAGTTATTAAAGAATATTGAGTAGAGTTCCCTGTGCAATATAGTAGGTCCTTATTAGTTGTCTCCAAAATAGAAACAGACTCACAGATCTCTCTGAGAAGCCAGCCCTCTCATCCTAACCTCGTTTTGTTTGTGTGTCCAGCTTCCTCTTCTTATCTCTCACCACCCTTGCCTGTTTTGGTGCTGCACACACTGTTATGTCATTTTTGTTGCTGTTTTTTTGTGAATTTCTCCTCTACTGAATGATCTATTTCAGAACACAGAGCATAACTTTACCAATACTTCATACCATGAAGGAAAAGCTCTCAATAAATAATTTCTAATAAATGACAATATCTAATGGCTTCCCAAGTTATAAAGTAACGATTCTAAAAGGCACAGGGCTCACTAGTGATGCAAATGCAATTAGAATTGAGAACTCTTTTTTATTTCAATATGCTGTTTCAGATTTAGTTTACTCTAGACCCTAGTGTTTCAAACTTAGAACTGTCATTTAAGACAAATAGCTTCTTCAAAAGACTTTACCAGAGCCTTATAGTTAGAATTGCTTGAGGCAGATCTTTTAACCTTCCTATCATCCTCTTTCTTATTTACAAAACAGAGGCAATAGTATTGCTCATCTCTTTTTGCCAAGGAATGATTAATGTAAGGGTCAGTGAAACCAATATCCATGGAAATGATTAAAGGCAAGGTTAGAACTCAAAAAGCATATCCTCATGCTCTTTTTTAGCTTGCTAATATCCTTCTGTGTATTTACTGAATGCAAGAAATTTACTCAGTACAACGCAGAGTACATTTTTCCTGTCGCTTCTGAGAACGTAATATGAGACAAACAAAAGAAGCACAACACATCATCTGTACATACCCTTCTGCACTAAAAATGAAATCTAACATCTTTCTATTTCACTGTTTATGTATCAGACAACAAGCCCTTGACCCTGTAAAATTGTTATATTTCAATGCATTTAATCAATTCTACATTTATACTCTGAAATGCTGTGCACTTGGGTTCTGCTCAATATGTGACAGAATAAATACAATAGTTCTATGGGGAATAATCATAATAGATAGCATGAAGTGAAATCTGAGTTGTGTTTCTGAGTATTTTAAGCATGATGAGAGCTATGTTGCTATGTAGATAAAAACAGTATCTTCTAGACAGACTCATTTCTCATCTTCCTCAGTTATCTCCTCAAATGTTAGTATGAGGAAACCTTTCTCAACTATTCTGTTTAAAAGGGTACCCCCACTCCTGTGCACTCCATCTCACACACACACACACACACACACACACACACAGTCCTCTCTCTCTCTCTCTCCTTCCTTCCATCCTTTCCTTCCTATTTTCTTTCCTGGGCATTCTTTCCTGCAGCTTTATCACCCCTGAATCACAACCCTAGATGACGCACCGTTTATTTCACTTTGACACACCCTTTACACCATGCCTGTGTCTTCCCACCAGAATGTAAGTCTCATGAAGGCAAAAGCAGGTTTCTTCATGCCCGTAACAGCATTCAGCAAGTAGAAGGTACTCAATAACCAAGCAAGCACTGGAATAATGAATATCTTACACTGCAGAGATCATTTCAATTTGAAGACTCTCTCAAAAAAGGACCTATTTTTCCATAAAAACATTTTTATTTTTGTCCATTTTACTGAAGAATAATTGATTTATAGGGTTATATTGGTTTCAGAAGTATATCATAGTGATTCAGTATCTTTATAGATTATGTTCCATTTAAAGTTATTACAAAACAATGACCATTTTTCCTTGTGTTGTACAATGTATCCTCATAGCTTGTTTATTTTATACATACTAGTTTGTATCTCTTAATTCCCCTAACCTATTTTGCCCCTCCACCTTCCGTCTTCCCACCTGTAACTACAGTTCATCCTCTATATCTCTGAGTCTACTTCTGTTTTGTTACATATGCTTGTTCTATTTTTGAGATTCCACATATAAGTGATGAGCCTCTCAGGTGGCACTAGAGGTACAGAATCTGCCTGCCAATGCAGAAGATGCAAGACACGTGGGTTCGATCACTGGGTTGGGAAGCTCCCCTGGAGTAGGAAATGGCAATCTGCTCCAGTATTCTTGCCTGGAAAACTCCATGGAGCCTGGTGGGCTACAGCGCATGGAACCACGGAGTCGGACACGACATATAAGGGATAAAATAGCATGTTTTTCTTTCTCTGTCTGATTTATCAACCACAATGAGATATTGTCTCACACCTGTCAGAGTGACTGTCATCAAAAAGAATACAAATAATGAATGTTGGTGAGGCTGTGGAAAAAAGGGAATCCTTGTACACTGTTGGTGGTAATGTAAATTGGTATAGCTTCTATGGAAAACAATTTGGAGATTTCGCAGAAAAGGACCCTGTGACCTGTGACCTGCTTTGTTTTCTTGACACTTTTTTTTTTTTTTTAACATTATCACAGTAGAAATATCTTCAGTATCTTCAAAGGTCATTCTCTAAATGGTTTTAGCATCTTCAGTAATTGTTAACTGTCATTAAATGTCACCTCGTTTTGCTAGGTGTTAAGTATTTCTATCATGATATCCTAGTATCATGCCATTATTCAGAAATCTTCTCAAATATGCCCTTTGAAATCTATTAACACAATTTCTGATGCAGCAACTCATGGGTAGAGAAACACAGTTGATAAAAAGGTTAAAATAAAATTAATGATTTCACATGTTATCTCACTGTTTTAAAGAGATTATTTATCCTCTAAGATACAAAATATGATGATAGAAGTTAAAAGAATAGAATCACGTACAAATGGATCACCCAACCCCACACGAACACTACGTGTAACCAGCAGTCTATGTACCACTAAGGAAGATGATAGAAGAAAGTCTGTTTCTAAGACAACAGCATCTCCTTTTATGTCTTATGCTGTAATAATAGTTCTGTGACTCTCAGGATCATCTGGAATTTTGCCAGGAATAAAACAGTGTGAATTAACAAAACAGTTAAGTACCTCTTCAAAGGATCAAAATAAACCAGAGAACTAATTTTATTTTATTGATTAAAAACAAGCATTGCAGTAATATCATAACAATTTATATTGAGCTACCATGATGAAGAGGTAGAATTCAAATATTTAAAAATATAGTACATTTTAATTAAAGTCGCTACTGATAAGGGAAATACACCTAGTAATTTTGAAGGATTACTTTCCTGACCATATCAGAAAAAAACAGATTAAGATTATCATACATGAATTTCCTTCTCAATATTTTATTATCCTTCTTAATATCTTATGTGCTTACTCATCCTGACCATGCCTAAATTTTCTCTATAAAATGGAAAGAATAACACTGATACACTTGAATGAAATGAAAAAAAATCATAGACTGAAAACATCTATGAGCGTTCTGTGGAAAAATTATTTCAGGAAAAAAACAATAAATTAACACCATGAATAATTTTGATTCCAAAAATATTTCACATATGCTTAATTCTACATAAATGATAAGACCTTTATTTTATTAAAAATTATATTTCAGTCTTGGAGAAGGAAATGGCAACCCAATCCAGTATTCTTGCCTGGAGACTCCCATGGACCAAGGAGAATGGTGGGCTACAATCCCTGGGGTCACAAAAAGTCTGACATGACTGAGCTATTGGGCACATACTTCAGTCGTATGAATGTTATTACCAGAACATGTGTTCTTAACAAATATTTCAAGCATTTTTCTTCTCATCAGATATCCATAAAAAGGAAAGAATATTAATAATGCATATTTAGATTGAAGTATTCTTTTTTTAATGAAAGAATTACCTTTGCATATTTTAAAATTAAGTTTCATACAGCATGTTGATGAAATACATTTAAAAAGATCCCTTACTTCTGCCCTCACCAATTTTTCCACACACACACACAAAACAGTCTCAAGATTATTAGACAATTCAGTAAAGTGTTTGTTTGTTTTTGAAGTTACTTGTAAATTCAATTCAAGAAAAGATACAAATGAGGGAAGAAAAGAGATGTAATAAATTTAAAGAATAACTAATAAGTTCCTGCCATGAATAAGGGGAAAATATACATAGATAAGACTCAATAACACAAGCCAAACTAAGATAAATGCTAAAAGGGAGACACAAAGTCTTAAATGTCTTGAAAACAAATGAAAATTTTTTGTTTTTCTTTTGCTTTTTTAAATTGAAGTATAGTTGATTTATACTGTTGTGTTACTTTCTAGTATACACCCAGATTGATTCAGTTACATCAGATTCTTTTCCATTTTTGTTTCCTGTTGCTGTTTTAGTCACTAAGTCACGTCTGGGTTTTGCAGCACCATGGATTCTAGCCTGCCAGGCTCCTCTGTCCATGGGATTTCCCAGGCAAGAATACTGGAATGGGTTGCGATTTCCTTTTCCAAGGGATCTTCCGAGTCACCTGGGAAGCCGACCGTTCATTACAGGATGTTGAATATAGTTCCCTGTGCTATACAGTAGGACCTTGCTGTTTATCTATTTTATATATAGTAGTATGTATCTAATGGGCTTCCCCGTAGCTCAGCTAGTACAGAATCCACCTGCAATGCAGGAGACCTGGGTTCCATCCCAGGGTTGGGAAGATCCCTTTGAGGAGGGCATGGCAACCCACTCCAGTACTCTTGCCTGGACAGTCCCAGGGACAGAGGAGCCTGGTGGGCTACAGTCTACGGGGTTGCAAAGAGTCGGACGCCACTGAGCAGCTGAGCACAGTGCAGTATTTACCTGTGACAAATCTAGACAGAATATTAAAGAGCAGAGACGTCACCTGCCAACAAACGTCAGTCTAGTCAAAACTGTGGTTTTTCCAGTAGTCGTGTACGGATTTGAGAGTTGAATCATAAAGAAGGCTGAGTGCCAAAGAACTGATGTTTTCAAATTGTGATGCTGGAGAAGACCCCTGGACAGCAAGAAGATCAAACCAGTCCATCCTAAAGGAATTCCACTCTGAATATTCATTGGAAAGACTGATGCTGAAGTTGAAGCTCCAATACTTTGGCCACATGATGTGAAGAGCTGACTCACTGGAAAGGACTCTGATGCTGGAAAAGATTGAAGGCAAAAGGAGAAGGGGGTGGCAGAGGCTGAGATGGTTATATAGTATCACTGACTCAACAGACATGAGTTTGAGCAAAGTCCAGGAGACAGTGAAAGACAAGAAAGACATCACAAAGAGCCTGACATGACTTAGTGACTGAACAACAGTGTGTATCTGCTGATGCTAAACTCAAAATTTATTTCTCCCCTGCCCCCTTTCCCCTTTGGTAACCATAAATTTGCTATGCAAGCTCACATTTCAGTCTGAATTATAACACAGGCAAAGGAATGTTAATACAAAGCTTAAAGAAAAAAATACTGAATGCTGAATACTTAATTTTTATTTCACTCTAGTAAGACCAAACAATATGCTAATGAGCCAAACATTCACTTTATTTCTGGAAGGTTTTCCAGAATTTGCTCCTCCGTTCTCATTGGTTTCCTTTCAGGGCCTCACAGTAAGCCTTTTGAAATTATAGTTTACTCTACAGATGGGTAGGCATTTCATACTGCCTTTTGTTCATGTTCCTTCAACCACTTTCAACACATGAGATTGCTCATTATTTAGGGAATAAGATTTCATTAAACACTACATCAAATGCCTCACTAAAATCAATACACAGGATACCTGCTTTGTGGCCTTTATTTACTAAAGTTGTGGTTCTATCAAGACCCAGAAAAAAACAGCTCTCTACATAGGATATCTATGAGTTGTATTTATCTGCCTTTTGAGAGTTAGCACATATGTTTTTCTTAAAATTTGTTATTTTACTTTACTAGGAAGAAGATTACACATATTTGAGTAAAATATTCAAACTGGATTGGCTTGCCTGCTTTCAAAATCACAAGAGAATGACACATTTTAATCTATAATGTTTTATATTTTTCAGGTTCTGTGACTTCTAAAAAGTCAATCATTCTTTATTTGATAATGTGTTCATTCACTTAAACAAGTTCTATCCATTATGTTGTCAGTTTTCCATGATTAAAATACATTTTATAATTGAATTACTTTGGTTCTGTATGTCCTATTATCTAGTTATTGGAAAACTTTGTGTACCTGAATGTAAAATATTTTAGCTAAATTGAAAAACCTGCCTGCAAAAGACACAAATACATACCACCTTAAATATTGTGAGTAATTTATAAGGATGGCATCAGTGAACTTGCTAAGTCGTGTCTGATTCTTTGTGACCCTATGGACGTCAGCACATCTGGCTTCCCTGTCCTTCACTGTCTCCTGGAGTTTGCTCAAACTCATGGTGATACCATCCAACCATCTCATTCTCTGTTGCTTCCGTCTCCTCCTGTCCTCAGTCTTTCCCAGCATCAGGGTCTTTTCATAGCACTAAATATCTAGACAGACTCACTAAACATATAGTCTTAAAACCAAACTTTTGTGTTGAGCTGTTGGCAACAAGGGATTGTGAAGTAACTGGGGGCTCTGGCTCCTCTAGCCATGCTAAGCCTGGCTACTCTAGCTAAGAAGGTGGATAAGGGAAATTCAACAGTAGTATTGAAATGATAAACAACCACAGATTGCAGCTTGATTAATTTTTGGTCTAAAATTATTGGTGATTTCTACATAACTCTAGTTTGCTTTTGAAGCACAAACTCTGAGCTCATCATATCTGCTTTCCATCTCTTAATGTCAAGAGTGTCACAAGAATGAAATTACAGAAAGGCAAATTACTCATTGATCCATAAATAATTAGATGTGTACAATGTTTGAGCAGAGAGGATACCTATGGAACATTTGCTTTAACTGCCTTATTTTGTATATGGAGAGAAGGGTTCCACTGACAACAGGCAACTTTCTCAGAGTAGCACAGCCAGGTATAAGCAAGAGTAGCACATAATTTCTACTGAACCCCAGTCTGAAATTCTACCCATAATGCCACACTCTCCTCATTCTTCAAGATGAGGATAATTTTGTTGTTGAGTTTGCAGGATTCAAAACCTCTATGAAAAAAATTGCTAAAATACCTAGAATTGCTGTAAAGCATTCTAGAATTCCCAGGAGTACTAAGGTATGCAGATGTGAACGATAATGATGACTTGTTCAGAATTCATTGCCATATAACTAAATATTTTGTTCACTATATTCAATTTTATAAAGAGAAAGATCAGAATAAATCAAGAAAAGCAATGATCTCTTCTTATAAAACCTTATTCTATCACATGTTTTCAACTCCCATCAACAGGATGGTTTTTTTAAAACTCTGCATCTCCAACCCAAATCTCCCTTCTGTACCCCAGATGTCACTATTTAATAGTCAACACTATTTAGTGACCATGAGCACCTCAAACTCAAAATGTCAAAAGTAGAACTCATCATGTTCTCCAATGCTCACTCTTCACAACACAACCAAGTGAATACCAATTATTCCAGGCTCCTTTTCATGATTTTCTGTGATTAGACAGTATAACCAGCATCTCTGCCTCTAGCAGCCCAGAGCTCCACCCATTCAGCAACTCTTCTATCCTGTTTCACGTCCCACATGGAAGCAGTCACAAGAGCTTCTCTGTTGTATAGCCTTTAAATCTCTCTCCCGTCCTCAATATCTCTATCTGGACTCCCGTTCTTTCTATATCTTCTAATCCCCAGATCAATCACACCCTAAACCAGGGGTGCAACCCCTCGGGTTGGGAAGATCCCCTGGAGGAGGAAATGGCTACCCACTCCAGTATTCATCCTGATTTTGTTTAATTGAGCAAAGATGCTCTTCCTTTGGAACCAGCTAAGCTATTGCCTCTTTGGGGAAGACTTTTCTGACTGCCACAGACGTATTAGCTGATGATCATAACCATTACCATACAAAATTAAATACACTTCAATTAGTAGCACACAACATGTGATTTTTCCATTTTGAGGTTTTTTTAAATTTCTTTTAAATTTTCTGGGGTTCTACAGCCTCTGATTCAGTAAAACAAGGGAGTTGCATTGAATGAAACTTTAAAATACCTTCTAAATGTAAATATTTTATATTTCTTATAGCATATGAGGTGCTAATTTTAAAGAAGAGGATTTCATAAGCACTTATTATGTATAAATCATTTAACATTCATTTTCTCATTTCATTTGATATTAGTAGGAATACCTTATGTTACAGTAACAGAAACTTAGTTTAAACTACTTTTAATAAAATAAAATAATTGTATGACCATACAAAATGAAACAAAACACCAGTCTCAGAACAAGCATTAGCCCCTGGGACAACTGAACCCAGAGCTCAAACTGTATCTTCAGTACTTGATGTCTCCTTCATTTTTGTCTCTTTATTCCTCAGAGTTAGTCTGTTTCTCATATAAGCCCTCTTAGAAGCAATGATGCTGAAAAAAAGCTCAAGTTTTTCATTATCATTCATTTAATAATGCCAGAAGAAATAGAGTTTTTCTTTCCCAATAATTATAGCAAGATTTCACGATTGGATCTTACTGGACCTACTTGGGTTGTGTGCATAATTTCCTGTGATCAGAGACATTCGCAAGTAGGACTAATTAGTCCTTAAGTACCCAACCCTAAATTAAGAGTACTGGGGTCAGGCCCACTCAGACCTCCTAATCTGAGATCAGGGTAGGATTTGTTGCCAAAAGATAATCTCTTATTAGAGGAAAAGGGATTTATGCTAGCCAAGCAAAAATTAGCACATAATCTGCAACAAATTCCAACAATTTGTGAGGCTGGTGTTATGATCCCCATATATTTTCTCAGCAAACTAGCGGTCAGCACACTTTTACAGGAAAGGACAAGAGAGTCAGTATTTTATGTGGGTATTTTTTGAGTCATAGGTGGTCTCTATCACATATTCTAGTGTTTTTTACAACCCCTCAAACAATGTGAAAAGCTTCCGTCGCATGGAGGCTGTGTGGAAACCAGCAGTGGGCTGGATTTGACTCATGGCTCTGGCCCCTGCACTAGACAGTCATTTGAAGGCAGAATCTGTGTTTTGGTGGTATGGGTGTTCTCAGAGCATACAGTGAGTGCTCCATTAATGTCTGTTTGGTTAGTAAGCGCAGGCTTGACTCAATTACATTGAGGGTTAGAATGAGGGTATGAATTTCAAACTCATTTCACTTGTTGTTGCTGCTGCTCCGTCGCTCAGTGACGTCCAACTCTTTGTGACCCCATGGACTGCAGCACGCCAGGTTTCCCTGTCCTTCACCATCTCCCAGAGCTTGCTCAAAACCATGTCCATCGATCTGGTGATGCTATATAACCATCTCATCCTCTGCCACCCTCTTCTCCTTTTGCCTTCAATCTTTCCCAGCATCAGGATCTTTTGCAATGAGTCAACTGTTCGTATCAGGTGGCCAAAGTATTGGACCTTCAGCTTTAGCAGCAGGCTTTCCAATGAATATTCAGAGTTAATTGCTTTTCAGATTGACTTTTAGTCATAGCATGAGAATAACAGAGATGGAAACACTGGCTCAAACACTTGGCAAATTTAATCTGACCTCAGCCTTTTGGGGAGAAGAGAGTTTGAGGGGAGAAGGAAGGAAGAAAGAAAAGAGCTGAGATGTTAAACAATAATGCTTCATGCAGTCATTAAAGATCATATGGAGAATGCAATGGGTCTTTCTAACGGTGCAGCAGAGGGAAAAATACAAAGAATCTGAGAAAACACATTCTTTTGGGGCACCACCCAAACAGTAACCATCACTGCCTAAAGGACAAGTTCATGAGATAAAACTGTTGAGAGAGAGGTAGAAACGTCTCTAGTTATATTTTTAAACACAGAACCTATCTAAATTATGCCTCCAAGCTCCTAAAGCCAAAGCCCTCAGCTTCCCATAGCCACACTTGCTAAGATGTACAGCTATGACAACAATCAGAGAAAGTGGAGCTTCTGTAACAGCTGGAATGAAATACCATGGAGAGAAAAATCACAACTTTATATTTGCGTGTGTGTGAATGCTCAGTCGTGTCCGACTCTTTGCGACCTCATGGATGGTAGCCCACCAGGCTCTTCTGTCCACAGAATTTTCCAAGCAAGATTACTAGAGTGGGTTGCGATTTCCTACTCCAGGGGATCTTCCTGACCCAGGGCTCAAACCCGAGTCGCCCACATCTCCTGAATTGACAGACAGAATCTTTACCACTGTGCCACCTTGGGGAGTTTTAATTTATGCTATATAGTATTATCTTATTCATCTTTCTTTAATAAACATGTGTAAAAATTTAATGTATGTCATTGTACCACTTCAATCATTCCATGACATTTTTTCTACCACTATGATTCTTGACAGTCTTTCAACCTCACATAAATGCCAAGTATTTTGATCCCAAAATCTTTTCCACATGTCATCCAACATGAAGTCCTCTTTTCCTCCTCATGTAGTTTAAAATACACAATCAAGGAAGGAATTACATCCAATTTCAATTTCTTCCTACTCATTATGGCTGAATGGTAGCATTCAAAATGATATGCCCATGTTCTAATTCTAAGAACTTGTGAAAGTTATCTTATTTAGAGAAAAAGAGAGAGGTCTTCACAAATGTAATTATGTCAAAGATCTTGAGATCATTCTGAATTATTATTAATGTGAACCTTAAATCCAATGATGAAAGTCCTTAAAAATGACACACAGAAGACATACAGAGAAAGTGATATGAAGACAGAGACAGCAATTCTAGTGTTGTGGCCACAAGTCAGAGAGAAGAGAAGGAGGAAATGTGTCCAAGGGGAACAGATATTGGAGTGATGAAGCCACAAGTCAAGAAATGTCAACAGCAACCATAAGCTGAAAGAGGCAAAAATATATATTTATATATATATTCCCCCTTAAAGCCTTTGGAGAGAGTTCATCTGTGCTGACACCTTGGTTTCAGACTTCTGACCTCTAGAACTACAAGAGAAAATAAATTTGTGTTGTTTTAAGCCACCCAGTCTGTAGTGATTTGTTACAGCAACCACAGAAAATTTTTTAGAGTTGTCTGGGTCATGGCAAACCTCCACCTCCTCTGAACCTTATCCCATGCCCTGAACATGGCTGGAGAAAACTCACAACTATTACCATTTTAAATCCATAACTACAAACTCCCCTGGGTGATCTGTGCTCTTTCTAGCTCTTCTTATGAATGACTTCTTATACTCACTCTTGGCTGGCATTATCACTTTATCTTTCCCTGAAAATAAATAGAAGAAATCAAAGAAGTTTTATAGACTCTTACCAGGCAGGAGGTAGCCATTTATCCTGGGTATGTAGATCAGGTATTCATACTCCCCTCTAAACATCTAAGGACAATTCCAGCCCATGAGCTAATCAACCCTTTCTTGCCTATCAAAGGTCAAAACTCTAAAGATCACCCCATCTCTTTTATATACATCAAGTTTTCTCTCTGTTGCAGGGGTCCCCAACCTCTGGGATCTAATGCCTGATGATATAAAGTGGAGCTGATGTAACAATAATAGAAATAAAGTGTACAATAAATGTAATGTACTTGAATCATCCTGAAATCACAACACCACCTCCAGTCCATGGAAAATACTGTCTCCCATGAAACTGGTCCCTGGAGCCAAAGCATTTGGGAGCTGCTGCTGTACTGAATTGCATTCAACATGCAAAAATGTTCTTCTTTATGCCATCAACAGTCATAATTCTTCCTTATGCTGCAAAGCTCCACTAAGTTGTCTGAACTGATTCCTTCTAATTCCTGTCTTCTTATTCCCGGTTAAATACTCTATCAAGTTTTGCCCCTACTCCATCAACAGTACTCTTAGCAAGGTGTCTTAACTGGATGCTGCTAAATTTAGTGATCAATTTCTATTTCCCCCTTGACTTGACTTGTCAGTAGCACTCAACCCAGTCCCAATGTCTTCCTCCTTGTTAAAATCTCTTGACTTGGGTTTAAGAACCCCGTACTCCTGTTTTTATGCCTCCCTCGCTGACCATTCTCATTTTCCTTGCTAGTTTCTCCTCTTTTCCCTAGCTCTTAGCTTTGTTGTATCTCAAAGATTTTCTTTGTCCTCTTTACTTCCCACACTCAAATTTTTTGTGATCATACTGTCTCATGAATTTAAATATCATCTATTAGTAGGATAATCCTAAATTTATGTCCCCAGTCAAGACTCTTCTCCCAAACTCCAGACTATATTCACCTGTTTCCTTTACTTATCTGTTCATTGGCACTTGAAAGTAGACATCTCAAACTTACATCCAAAACAGATCCTCTGAGTTCTCTCCCACAAAATTATCTTTCCACAGTATATTAATGGACAGACTATTATCTATTAATGGATAATGGGTATTATCCACAGTTTATCCATTAGTTAATGGGTTTCCCTGTATTTCAGATAGTAAAGAATCTACCTGCAATATGGGAGATGTATGTTCAATCCCTGGGTTGGGAAGATGCCTTGGAGAAGTAAATGGCAACCCACTCCAGTGTTCTTGTGTGGGAAATCCCATGGACAGAGGAGCCTTATGGTCTACAGTACATGGGGTCACAAAGAGTCAGATGACTGAGCAACTTTCTCGTCACTTCATCCATTAATTACTTAAGACAAAAACCTTTGGAATGGTATCAGAGACATCTATATATATTTTTTGCATCCCATGTCCAAATTATCAGAAAATATTGTTGGTTCTATTGTCCAAATATACTGAGAATAAGACAATTAATTTCCACCTACATTGTAAACACCTGGTCCAGACAACCATTATCTCTTATCTGATCTACAAGTTGCCAGCTTTGTCTTTTTAAGACTATAACTCAGATCATATCACTTTTCAAAATGTTTCCAATAGTTTCCCTACTATATTCAAAAAGGAAATTAAAATCCTCAGACTAGTGTGTACCATTTATATCTTTCACCATATTTTCTGTGGTCTCCTGCATTCGCTTCTCTGCAGCTATGGGGGCACCCTTGCTGTTCCTACAAAACACGTGACAACCTCCTGTTAGAACATTTACACTGGCTGTTCCCTCAGACTGGAATACCCACTCCCCAAATATCTGCAGGTGTAACTCCTTCACATCCTTTAAATCTCTGCTCAAATGGCATTCTCCTCTGAGGTCTACACTGACCACCATATTTGAGAACTACCCTGGCCCCAACTATTGAACTCCCTATTTGCCTTCCATGATAAGGCAAATATTCTCCATGATCCTTATCATTTTCTGCCATACTATACAATTTCTATAACTCCTTTGTTCTCTGGTTAATTTCTGCTCTCCTCCCCCACTAGAATAATTTCCCCAAGGCAGGGATTTTTGTCTATTTTTTCCCACTGATAGATCTCAGAGTCTTAGGATGGTACCTGACACTTTGCAAGCATCCATCAGAATTCATCTGAATAAATATTGTACTCCAGTGACCCACTCTGTCACACACAAGTAATAGGTCTTTGAGTAATCCCATTTAATTTCAAATACTCTCATTCAAATGATTTGAATGTCAGTAAATTGAATAGTCAGAGAAAAATATAACCATAAAGACCACTTTTAGATGCCAGCATTTCATCATTTCAAAATCTTATTAGGTACTAATTTTTGATAACAAAGAAGAAGAGGAATTGACATTAATCAGACACTAACATCATGCTAGGATCCTTAAAATTCATTTTTATTGATTGGAGTATAGTTGCTTCACAGCGTTGCATTAGTGTCTGCTGCTCAATGAAGTGAATCAGCTCTGTGCATTCGTATATCCCCTCCTTTCTGGTCTCCCTCCCATCCCCTAGCCCCACCCATCTGGGTCATCACAGAGCTCCAAACTGAGCTTTCTGAGTCTTATAGCAGGTTCCCACTAGTTATTGTTTTAAATGTGGTAGTGTATATAGGTTAACCCAATCTCCCAATTCACCCCAGCCCTTCTCCCCCACTACCATATCCACACATCCATTCTCTACATCTGTGTCTCTCTTCCTGCCCTGCAAATAGGTTCATCTATACCATTTTTCTAAATTACACATATATGTGTTAATATATGATGTCTGTTTTTCTCTGAAAAACAGTCATAAGCAAGTCATAAATTACCTGCACATAATGGAATATGTAAGAAAAAATACATGTGCTAAGTCACATCTGACTCTGTGCGACCCCATGGACTGTAGCCCACCAGGCTGCTCTGTCCATGGGATTCTTCAGGCAAGAATACTAGAGTGGGTTGCCATGCCCTTCTCCAGGGGATCTTCCCAACCCAGGGATCAAACCTGCGTCTCTTACATCTCCTGCCCTGGCAGGCAGGTTCTTTACCACTGGTGCCGCCTGGGAAAGGCAGTGGTGATTTAAATGTATTTACTATGCATCTGATCTGAACTTTCCTCACAGAAGCACACCCAGCAGGAGAGTATAGATTAAAAAGTGAGGTATTCCAATCTAACAATGCAAACTCTTCAGACAGTCCCTCCTTGGGGTATGAATGCTTATTTATTTATTGGACTGTGCTGGGTCTTAGTTTCAGAATGTAGAGTGGATCACTGTGGTGCCTGGACTCTCTAGCTGTAGCTCGTGGGCTCAAGTAGTTGGAGCACGCAGGCTTGGTTGTTCCTCAGTATGGGAGATCTTAGTGCCCTGACCAGGGATCAAACCTGTGTCCCCTGCATTACAAGGCAAATTCTTAACCTCTGGACCACCAGGGAAGTTCCTCTTCCTGATACTCTTTACTAGTTTTCTGACCACCTGCAGGGACCTTCCCTGATAGCTCAGTTGGTAAAGAATCCACCTGCAATGCAGGAGACCTTGGTTTGATTCCTGGGTCGGGAAGATCCTCTGGAGAAGAGATAGGCTACCCACTCCAGTATTCTTGGATTCCAGTATCCCTTGTGGCTCAGCTGGTAAAGAATCCGCCTGCAATGCGGGAGACCTGGGTTCGGACCCTTGGTTGGGAAGATCCCCTAACAAAAACAAAGGCTACCCACTCTAGTATTCTGGTCTGGAGAATTCTAAGGACTGTATAGTCCATGGGATCACAAAGAGTCAGACATGACTGAGCGACTTTCACTCACTCGCTCACCTGCAGTGATGCCATTTGCCAGTGTGGTTTACTGAACACCCTGAAGGCATTCATTCTGGTTGATAAAGTAGTGACATGTCTTTTGTCTCAACCAGTGTTCGAAGGGAAGCCATTGCTTCTCTTTTGCTGGCAGGAGATGACTAGTCAGCCTTTCCTGGTGCCACGGACACCTGCAGCCTAGCAACAACTCCCGTGTGGCCCCTTGTCCAGGGGCCTTGGGGCAGCCCCAGACTTCATATCCTTTCCATTCAGCTTCGCTGACTCCTCAGACTCCCGCCATGTTTACCAGCCAGCACACTAGACTGTCTTCTGCGCCGTCCAGCTAGGTGTCTTTCTCAACCCAGGAGCTGAGGTGGACTTTTTGGGGCAGAACATGCGCTCTTGTTCCCACTGCCTTCTCAAGATGAACTGTCTCTTCTATCCCAAGGCACATATGGCATAAGCTGGGCAGGGACTTCTCTTCTGAAGGTCCCCAAAAGGAAGTGAGATCAAAGCATTTCTGGCCTACATTGTCCTCGCTAACCTCACCAGATACCGTAGAAGTCCCTTCACTCCAGCAAGTCAGGAGCCTTCACAGAGGTTAAAGAAGTCCACCTCCCTCTCTCTCTACATCAAGTTGAACTGAGACAACAGGTCTGGACTGTTGGCATTTCCTTCTTTAATAAAGGATGAAAATTCTATGATTATAAGATCAGAGGTGTTGATCATATTATAGAAGGAAATGAAAACATTTAGAAAATACATTTCCCTCTAGGTATCAATAAAACCAACTCACAAGCCTTATGAGGACTAGAAAATGTTACTTTGAATGTTACACTTCAGTGGATAGTATTCTAGAGCAGGAATCTCAGGCTTATTTAATTTGGACCTTTTACTAAGCAAAGCTGAGAGGTTGGCACAGATCCCTGTTCATGTATTGCAGTCCTAAGCTTGCGACTTGACCAGTATTCCAACACCATGAGAGCTGAAGAAACACACCCTTTGCACTAGGATCAGCTTTAGGATGTGTTTCTCACTTTATTGGTGCAGCCCTGCAACCTCTTCTGAGGTTTAGTGAATAGCAACTAATAAATTACTGTGAATATAAATTTCTTCCTGCATTTTCTTCCTCAACCCTGAGTCATTTTCTTCCTGCTCTTAATTTTTTTCTCTTAATCTAAAAGTTTTTATCATTATAGGATCAGAGACTTTTTCCATGGCAACATATCTGTGTTATCTCTCATTTATTAAATCATATTTATTTTAGTGCGGTTATTAAGATTTTAAAGTAAAATTGACTGCTAAAAGCCATTTTTCATTTTAATACATGGTTTTCTTTTTTGAACTTTGAAAGTTTACTTTTGATTGATTTTTAATGACAAAATCATCTTTCTCCCATGTTAAATTGATTCTTGAGTACTCTTAGGTGATACACCAGAAATAACCTGGATATTTCTTTGAAGTTTGAGTATTAGCATTATTTCTCAAAATCTGTTGCAATTTATGATCTTTGTTCCATAGCAAACAGGCTACATTTATGGACATGTATAATTTAAAACAAATATTCTTTTCTAAACCTTCTCTTTGAAAGATAATTAATCTCATTCAATTAGGAATAAGCATTAAGCTAGCAAACCAAACTTTAAATTTAATTATGAGTGTCACAATGTGCTAAACAACCTTGAAGACTACACCACAATGATAGTCATGTTTTTTATTTATTTATTTATTTTTCCCATTTATTTTTATTAGTTGGAAGCTAATTACTTTACAATATTGTAATGGTTTTTGCCATACATTGACATGAATCAGCAAAAAATAGATATAATCTCACCTACTGAATCATATTTTAGGGTGTGTGAAAGAAATTACGCTAGTTATTCTCATTTTATTATTTTGCACATACATGTATATGAATTGTCAGAAGAAAAGAAACTAAAGTGTTGATTTTCAAATGCCATTTCTTTGCTAAGCAAAATATTTGTAAATCCATGGAAATACTGATTTGTATGGATCCACATAGACCTCAACACATATCATGCCTGATACATACTAAATTCTTTTTTAAATTAATTTTTAATTGAAGTATAGTTAATTTACAATGTCATGTTAGTTTCAGGTATATAGCACAGTGATTCATATATATATATATATATATATATACATATATATATATATATGAAGAAACACACCCTTTACACTAGGATCAGCTTTAGGATATGCCTCTTGCTTTATTGGTGCAGCCCTTCAATCTCTTCTGATGTTTAGTGAGCAGTAACTAGTAAATTACTATTGATATAAATTTCTCCCTTTATTTTCTTTCTCAATATATATCTGAATATATATATATATATTCTTTTTCAGATTCTTTTCCATTATAGGTTATTACAAAGTATGAGTAGAGTTCTCTATGCTATAAGTAGGTACTTATTAGTCATCTACTTTCTGTACAGTAGTGTGACATAATAACTTTTATAGGGGATTATAGCTCAGTAACACCTACTCTCCCTTGCCCACCTGCCCTTGGAGGAGGGTACACTCCCATCTTGTTAGTGATGGATTTGTTCCTGTGATATGCACTGGCCAATAGAATAGGAGTGAAGGTCAAGGATTCCAGTGGCATCTTTAGGGGCCAGTGAAAGTGTCTGTCAGCCTCTTGTCATCTTCACCCTGGCAGGACCTCAGCATACTTATATTAGAGCTTCTCCATCAAAGGAAGCTCTTGAAGGAGAGTCATATACAAACCAAAACCTGACCGTGGGATCTGCCTGGCATGGACCTGATGCAGCCAGCTTGCGAGAGATCAATACATATTATTGTAAACCACTGAGATTTGGAGAGTATTGGGTTCATAGCATCATTGCAGCAATAGCGTATAAACGTAGTCATTGATATGTAGATGATGTGTGCTGGTAAAGCAAAAACCTGAAATTTGCATCTCATGGCTTTAGAGCTGAGTGGAAGGCAGCAGAGAAACTTATTTCTGACTAGATCAAAAGGGAAGTGTTATCTATGGCCAAATATTTGACAAAATTGATACCTGAAGGGACTCAGGAGGCAGATGATACACATACTGAATCTGTAGGTTTGGGCAAGAGATGTTAAAACACATGTTAAGAGATGTTAACCACACTAAGTGTGGTTGATAAGTATCATGAGACAGAGGTGAGCTTGGGAAAGATTTGGCCTTTTTTACAAGAAGGGATAAAAGGAGAAGGGAGAATCCAAATATGCCTGGACTTTCAAAGTTTTAAGATGTAACTGATTCTCATCTCCAGCCTCTTCAGCCTTCAAATGATTGTCAGATTAAGAGCTGGGGAGAAAGATCAGCCTAAGGCAAGACTGTCACATCTTTTGTTAAGACCTCTGATGGGATTAAGATGCCCTCCAGGATTTTTTTTTTTTTTCCAAGAAAATAGCTCAGTGGAAAGAGGCTAAGGACACAATCCACAGAAGTCTAATAATCTCAGAATATCTCTAAGTCCATAGACATACAGGCACATGGTAGTGACAGAAATCAAATCTATTAGAAACATGTTTTTGAGAGAGTTGTAGTGCCAAAAGCACTGTAAGAAGTGAAGTCGCTCAATCGTGTCTGACTCTCTGTGACCCCATGGACTGTAGCCCACCAGGCTCCTCTGTCCATGGAATTTTCCAGGCAAGAGTACTGGAGTGGGTTGCCATTTCCTTCTCCAGGGAATCTTCCCAACCCAAGGATTGAACCCGGGTCTGCCACATTGCAGGCAGACGCTTTACCATCCGAGTCACCAGGGAAGCCCCAAAAAAGCTGACACTGACTGATGAAGTTAAACAGTCACGGGCCCCCAAATTTCTTGGGACAAGGGGCAGCCTGAGAATGTAGCTCAGCCAGCAAGGAGAGCCCTTTCTTCAATGCCTCCCTCAGATGTTGTGAAATGCCTTGGAACAGGAGAGCACACAGCGGTGGAATCAAAGCCTTGACGAACACTGAACTTGAGAGATGCTCGCAGGACCAGAAGCAGAACTGATCAAGGAAGATCCCCTGCCCCCAGAATAAGGGCCTCACAGTATCTGCCCAGTGGGTTTTCAGAGTAGCTGAGTGACCATGACTACTGTGTGATTCCCCTTGTTCCTGTCTGAACAGCAGGGATTGCTGTAGTTGTCTTGTTCCTTGCCTACCCTGTGTTTTGGAAATGTAGAGGGAAGGGGACTTTTTTAAAATCACTTTGAGTTTTCAGATTTCCATGAGTTGCATCCAGCATGGCATAGAGACTATCACAGGATGAAATAGGGAAGAACATTTGTATTCTTTTACAAGTTAATCACTAAAAGGATGTTGCCTATAAGCTTAAATCATATATAATAGCCCACCCCTGGGAACCCTGCTTCCCAGTTAATGATCATTAAGCAAAAATACCTTTGTTTAGCTCCTAGGAAACATCCTGACCAGACCCATCTGTGAATGACTGCAGGGAGAAAGAAATTAATACATCCCCTCAGAAGGCTGATGGAAACCAGGAATTGTTTGACTTTACTCCCTCCCCTTTGAGTATAAAAGGAGTGTGAATTCTGAGGAAAGATGGTTCTCTGGGGCATGAAACCATCGTCTTATCAGTTAGCTGGCTTTCCAAATAAAGTAATTATTCCTTGCCCCAATAAGTCTTCTCTCAAGTATTGGCCTGTTGTGCAGCAAACTGTATGAGTTTAGACATGGTAACAGTATGATTCAATAATATTTTTTGCCTCAGATATTCATATTTACTCAACGTGAATATATTGAGTAAAAGCTAGCCAAGGCAGCAAGTGTACCGTATATATTGGTCAGGAAAGTTTATTGCAGGCAATCTAATCACTGAAAACCTTCATTCAACAAATAACCATCAGTACAATAATAGACCCAGAATCCTCTAATTGCTCTTCCCTTTCATTTTGATGAGTAAAATCCATAATCCGCAGAACCATCATGGCGATTCACCTATAAAGCAGAGCTGATCACACAGAACACAGCTCTGATTACCTCCGAGTCAGGCCTTCTGTCCCCTATTGGATAAAGTTCATACTCCTTGGTATATTTCACAGGATTCTCCATGAAATGGTTTTTGCTTTCATTTTTAGTCTCATGTTATCCTCTTGTCTTCAGACTTTACACTTATAAATATTAGATGGAGAGGAACAAACATCAATTGTTAGCTGATTCTCAACTCAACCAATTTAACCAGATGTAAAATGTAAAGTCCATGCACTACAGCGCAAGTAGCCTGACAAACCAAACTGGCCTCTGAACTGTTTCAACAGGAAATTCCGGCAAAGAGTAATGAATTGACAAGAGCAGCTGCATATTACTTTGGTTTTACTTTGTTTCTTGAGTCCCACAACTCAGTCTCTCCCTACCTGCAGTCACCTTACTGAATTCCCCTTTTAACTCAACAAAAGTGAATTGTACCCTCAGAAACTTTGGCCTGCAGCAGTATCTGCTGCTGAAAGAAATAATAGTAGTCATGTGAGAGGAGGGATCATGACAAGAATCCTTTCCTTTCATTTATTTTTCTAACTGCTGACATAGAGAAAGAAGATATTTACAGAAGAAAATGAGTAAAAATGGCAACTCCCAAATCTCCAAATCAGGATGATTGAGACCCAGAAGAATGCTGAGATTGTTATACAGACTCTGTAGCCATTAGAAGAACATCAAGCTTCACATATGTTTTTAAATGCCATCTTGTTTTTTCCTGAATTGTCTTAGTTGTCCAAGTTTTTTACAACCTCAGCACTATGTGTATTTCACGCCACACAGCTCCTGGCTTCCTGTGCCCTTGTGTTTGTGTTTGTATGTTTGTGGCAGTGATGGTGTCGTGCTGTCCTGGGCTTTGGAGCACATTTAATAGCATCTGCAGCCTTTACCCACCATGTGCATCTACCCTTCCCAGTTGTGACAATAAAAAAATATAAAAATAAAAAGTTACAGATTTGCCAATTATTCTCTGGGGGAAGAAAGGCAGAAGTTCCTGAGCAAGAACTACTAGTCTACACTGATCACATTTTTTTGAAAATTTTATGTAAATGCCCCCCCTTCACTTTATTTACCTAGGTAAATCTGCACAGTTAGACCCACACACTGGTAGACCATTCAGATGACCACTTGGATAGGTGATAGCATGGCTACCCCTGTTGCAGCATTGAACAGTTGAAAGAACATTTGATTTTTCTCCTGAAGATCTTATGTCCAAGGTGTGGTTTCCAAATGTTCAAATAGTAGAAAGCTCTTGGAAAATCATTAATCATCTTATGTAAAATAGAATATATCTATCCAATCAAATGTAATTGTTTTCTCCAGGATCCAATAAGTTAATAAATGTGAAAGTATATTATAAATGGCATTCTATAGAGACATGCTATTATTTTTTAATAATGCTGTTTCTCTAAAACCAGTTTGAATGTGAATATTGAGATACTCAGCTTGGGCGTTATTATATTTATTCTAATCTCAAGCCTCTAAATTAAGGCACTTGTATAAGACGATCAAGAATGGATATGGTAACAGTTAACTCTTTTTTAATGTGAAATGATGTAGCAAATATTCTCTGAACCAGTTAAATTTTAATTGCTTGTACATGGATGATTCTATAGTGCTTTGCTAAGATAAGTGCTTAATAAATACTTGTGGAATTGAATTAACTGAACCAAAAGACATATTTCCTTCTAATAGATCTAGCAGTGTGACAGTTCCTAGTTTCATCATGTGGAAATAAATTATGATGCCTTTAAATAGAAACTTCATATGGAATTGATAAAATAGGTTCAGAATAAACTCTTCCATATCCATTCATTACAGTTTCTTTGTTCCCTTTGTGCTCACTCCAATACCGTAAATATCAATAATGTTTTCTTGTAATTGACCTGATAGTTTTATCAAAGCTGATGGTTTTAACAAAGTATTTTCCCTATGTTTCTCATTCCACCTTTCTGAAATTTCCCCATTTTTTAAACCCTGAATCAATGTTCCTCTCTTCCATAAAGTCTTCTATTCATGATAAGAATCACATTGAGTTTTTAAAATTCTATTTATTGACAGTACAAAATTATAAAATATATTACTTATGTTACTGTCATCTAAAATTTTTCATGTTTTGCATCATATAAATGTTATTCAGTAAATGGATGTTTGTTAGTTGGGTCTGTCCCAGAAAAGTAGAAGATCTATAAATGCAAGGACCATGTCTTACACTTATTTTGCATTCCATGAAGAATTCTTCTTTCACCAAATATTTGCTGAATATCTGCTATATGCAAGTTACTGTGCTCAGTGATTTGGGGCATGCAAAGATGTTCAAGCAGCAATCCCTGTCCTCCAGTGTAAATGTATAATTGATAAGTGGCCTGGAGCCTATTTTATAATTGTATGAGTTCACTCAATTTAGAATATTTAAAAATTTTATTTAATTTCTGCTACCACCTCTGTGTTTATGTGTTTTGCTGTTGCTGATACTTTTTAAACTCAACATCTAAATGGAAATTCAAATGAATACCTTGAGTATCAAATTCATTGATGTATGATGGCATTCTTGCTTTTACTTTCCCATTATATTTCTTTTCTGTCAAAAGAACTTCAGCATGCACATTTAAATCAGAATACGCTATCCTACATGGTTTTCGTTTTCGCCCTCAAGTTGGTCCTTTGAAAATCCATCTATTCAATCTTTAGTCTTCCCTATGCTTTACTTTTAAATTCACAACCTTGCTGCTCTGTTCAGAAGATTTTCCTCTTCCCTTTCCAAGTCTGATTGGTATGCTTTTCTTTGAGGTAACTCTGGAAAACACAGTCAACAGCGGCCTCTAGACAAATAAAACCTGAATAAATATACTCTTACCTTTTCAACAGCTTATCCTTAAGTCTCCGTAACTGTCATTGCAAATGCTATTTATGCTGGAAACTAATGCTTTCAAAGGCCAGAGGTGCGCCTGGATAATATGGCCTATAGTCAATTCTAGACAACTTTTTAGCCATTTATAATACCAACTAACACTTCTTAAAAATCAGTGTTATGAATACATGTCATTTCATATTTGCCCACAGCCAGAGAATGTACAACAGCAAGAGTGAACCCTAAGGTAAATTATGAAATTGGGATGATTATGATTTATCAGTATAGTTTCATCAATTGTAACAAATGTACTGCTCTGGTGCTGGTGTTTACAATGGGGGAGGTTATGGGGTTTATGTGGGGACAAAGGATATAGAGGACTCTCTGTACCTTCCTCTCAATTTTTCTGTGAACCTAAAACTGCTCTAAAAACATAATAAAGTCTTAAAATGTTTTAAAAATTAGTGTTCTGTTCATTTTATTTGGGTTGACTAATCAAACTTCTGTAGATTGTGCTTCAAGTTTTTTGAATTACCATCCTAATCCAGCTCTTTTTTTTTTTTTTTTTTTAGCATTGGGAAAAATTTATTTTCAAAAACACAATTTGCATCTCTATAAACGATGCTTTGCATCTTATTAATTCTGTTATTCTATAAATATGAAACTTCTTTTTTTTTTTCCAGTGGGTTTTGTCATACATTGATATGAATCAGCCATGGATTTACATGTATTCCCAATCCCGATCCCCCCTCCCACCTCCCTCTCCACCCGATTCCTCTGGGTCTTCCCAGTGCACCAGGCCGGAGCACTTGTCTCGTGCATCCCACCTGGGCTCTAATCCAGCTCTTTAAATCATAAATTGATCATAGATTAACCTGTGATAATAATACATCTTCCATACTTCCTATTTATCATCTGTTTGTGTGTATCACTGTTCCAATATAGCTGAAATTTATGTTAATAATAATATGAACCTTGACTAACATTATTTTCCAGCTACTTTTGCTAAGTACTTTATATGTATAAGCTCATTTATCATCACGTAAAACTATGAGGTATAAACTATTAATATTTCCATTTGTCATATAATGAAAATTAGACTCAGAGAAATTTTATAATTTACTATTGGTCATCCAGCTATTAAATGGCAGAATCTGTGATTTTAATTATTGTGCTTACTTCTATGTAAAATGTTTCATATATAATTTATCACTTCATTATTTCTTTCTAATATTGTTCTGGTATGTCTCATTAAAAATTGAGATATAGTGCAGCTTTCATTAATGAAAAATTGAAATACATATATATATATATTAAATAGACTTAACCCATATAGACACTTGAATAAGTAGCTAAGTTACTTAGTTAATAAGTAACTTAATAAAATGTGTTGGCTAAAGACTGAACCTACCAAGTGGCTTTCTTTATTAGAGAATTATTTGTAATCTACATTTTTATATAAATAGGAATTTCAAATTTTATTGAATGCACTTGAAATTTTTCTAACATATGCAAGCAAAGGTAAGAACTCCAAATACTACTTTTATTTAAAAAAATACAAACATAGAATCTGTGGTGTATAAAGCATATATAAGACATTATATATAAATTGCAACTTAAACTGTGCAGAACCATCACAAAAACATGACCCCAAAAACCACGCGTGAAGACGTCTAATGAACAGAGCTAGCAAGATATCAGCATATAATTTTCTTAAAAAGTAAACTATCCATAATGAGAGATGGGGTGCATTAATTTCTAGTATCTAGCATAATTTTCAACACACAGTAAGAACCAAATGAATGATAACTAGTTCGTTCTCAGATGTGAGTTACTATCAATGGCAGGACTGCAGGTCATTCTCCCAGATTCCTTCCTTTTCCCTCCTCTATTTCAGGGTACATAAAAATGACATGTGAGTCAGCTCACCTCTCCAGAACTACACTTCATCACACACGACAGGTCTTCAATATAGGGTCCTATAGTGCAGTCCAGAAACAGGCGATAGACTTATTTAACCAGCACCTTGCCATGGCTGGGTAGTGTGACGTTGGCAGTACTCTAGAGAAAGAAATTCAGAGAACTGCCTTGATTCTTCCAATTGTCAAGACCACTATTGATCACTTTCCTAGAGCTACCAGATACATACTATCTTCAAAGCCTGGCTGCTTGGCACCATTTTAGATTCCACAAGATACCATAGTGTTAGTCTCTCAGTTGTATCGGACTCTTTACGATCCCATGGACTGCAGCCCGCCAGGCTCCTCTGTCCGTGGGATTCTCCAGGCAAGAATACTGGAGTGGGTAGCCATGCCCTCCTCCAAGGGATCTTCCTGACCCAAGGATTGAACCAAGGTCTCCTGCATTATAGGCAGGTTCTTCACCATCTGAGGTACCAAGGAAGCCCGTGAGATACCATAACACCCTGCCAACAATGCTTTCTTTTGTTTAAGCCTACCAGAGTTGGTTTGTTTTATATCCAGCAACAACAACAAACTACCACTAAAAATCTTTACTCTTAAAACCTCAGTTGAAAAGGCATGAACTTACACAGTCAGCTCAGAAAATCTCTCACCATTATCAGAGGAGCTTCCCTTTCACTACAGTAACATAAATACTTGGTATAATGATTTTTAATGTCATTGACAATTTAGTAGATGAAAATGACATCTCATTGTTATTTTCATTTTATGTCTTTGAATGCTAGGGAGATTGAATGCATTTTCGCATATTCTTTGGCCATTTACATTTCTTCTTTGTAAAATGTCAGTTAAAGTTCTCTGCTCTTATTTCTATTGGGGTGTTCACCTTTTTCATATTGATTTGTAGAAGTTATTAAAAATATTAACTCTGTGTGTGCTAAGTATAATAGGATTCTTCCAACTTTATAATATTCTGGTCTTTTTTTTTTTTTTTCCAACCAATGGAACCCTCCTCATTGGTAAAGCAATAAATTCTTCCAATTTTCTTTCTGACTTTTCCTTGATTTTTCACTTCATATTGGGTGCCTTTCCTTAGTCTGATTTTTTTTTAATTTGATTTGAATACTTCATTCTTTATTTCCTCTGGAATATATATTGGTGAAAGTAGAATTATTAGTCTTCTGATTTACTATATGATTTTTTTCAAAGGGCCTTCAATAATATTTTTAACAACCTTTTTTTTTCTTTTCTGATTCAAAATATCCCTCATAGTTGGCACATGATGTTTGCTTTTATTCTTCCTGATCACACCATTTTACATCAAGTGCATTTTTGTGGACAAATGTCAGTCATGTGCCCAAGGGGTGGGAGTAGGTCTGGCCCAACCAATGGATCCAATGAATTAGATGTTCTTTTTCTGAAATTCAGACTCTTGAGGAGGCAGAAAACAAACTGAAAATGACTGGAGTTCATTTATCTCAGCTATGACTCTACGAGAGATTTAACTTAGCGCCACTGTTCACGGGGATGGAGTAGTCAGCTTACTTTCCCCAGTAAACTAGCTCTTCACACACAGTTTCCCTCTGGGATCCCCCAATTTTTTTTTTTTTTAATTTTTTTATTAGTTGGAGGCTAATTACTTCACAACATTTCAGTGGGTTTTGTCATACATTGATATGAATCAGCCATAGATTTACACGTATTCCCCATCCCGATCCCCCCTCCCACCTCCCTCTCCACTCGATTCCTCTGGGTCTTCCCAGTGCACCAGGCCGGAGCACTTGTCTCGTGCATCCCACCTGGGCTGGAGATCTGTTTCACCATAGATAGTATACATGCTGTTCTTTTGAAACATCCCACCCTCACCTTCTCCCACAGAGTTCAAAAGTCTGTTCTGTATTTCTGTGTCTCTTTTTCTATTTTGCATATAGGGTTATCGCTACCATCTTTCTAAATCCCATATATATGTGTTAGTATGCTGTAATGTTCTTTATCTTTCTGGCTTACTTCACTCTGTATAATGGGCTCCAGTTTCATCCATCTCATTGGGACTGATTCAAATGAATTCTTTTTAACGGCTGAGTAATATTCCATGGTGTATATGTACCACAGCTTCCTTATCCATTCATCTGCTGATGGGCATGGGATCCCCAAATTCTTAAAATAATTTTTTTGTTTTCTGCATTTACCCAGAACCAGTTTACATTTGTGAAGCCAAACATCTAAAGATTAATATTTGCATATTAATAGAAAAAGTCCTAAAGAAAGTATAAAATATATTTTTATAAGAAAGCAAAATATTGGCGTATTTACTGTTGTCTTAACGCAGGAAGAGTTAGAAAGTCACTCAATGTATTATCATACTAAGCCCGTGGCTGCCCACATGGACTTCAGGTTGCAGGCTGCTGTGGCCAGGGTTGGCAACAGAACTTTCAGGAGAAATTCTTACATGGCATAAGAATCTGTAGCAAGAGAGCAGACCCTCTTCCCAAGCCTGGGTCTCTGCAGCCAGCCCAAGGGCTCCCTGGGAAGGCAGTTCAGCAGCCATTTGTGAAAGGGTCTTAGAGCATATTACAGATTCACTGAGGCTTGTGTTCCTGGGACACTATGGAATGACTCCAAAGAAAGTCTTGTCACATCAGAGCAGTTGAAGATAAATGGATATAAAAGGAAATCTCCCTAAATATCTCCAGGTCATTTCTAGGAACTGATCTGACGAGAGTGAGTCCCCCAGTCCACTTTCGGATCACTCTGTTTAGACCCTCATTCTCTTTTTTTAACCATATTTAACTGTACAGTTCAGTGGCATTAAGTACATTCACACTGTTGTATAGCTCTCACCATCATCCATCTCCCGAATTTTTCACTTTCCTAAACTAAAATTCTGTCCCCATTACACACTAGCTCCCATTCCTCTTCCCCACTCTCCTCCACACCCTAGACCCTGGGATCTACCAATGTAGATTTTGATTCTATGAATTTGACTATTCTAGGTATCTTATATGGGCTTCCCAGCAGGTGCTAGTGGTAAAGAACATGCCTGCTAATTCACAGGCATGCCTGCATATGCATGCCTGCATAAGAGACTGTTTCTTTCGATCTCTGTGTTGAGAAGACACCCTGGAGGAGGGCATGGCAACCTACTCCAGTACTCTTGCCTGGAGAATCTCATGGACAGAGGAGCCTGGCAGGGTACAGTCCATGGGGTCGCAGAGTCAGACACAACTGAAGTGACTTAGCATACACACGTCTAAGTTAGACCCACATTCTAACTGGGATCAGCAAAGGTGTATAGACTAGGATTCTACTCTGGATTTCAAACTACCCACTAAATTACACTTAGGCTATGGCTTGAAAATAGTTAACTCTTGAAATTCTCAGTCTCCCCTATCTCAGTTGACATAATGTATTTCTATTTGCTTTGGACAAATGACATGAAAATTCCTTTGAAACTTCTCATTTTCTCCAGAAGTCTATGTGGACCTGCTTCCTAAATATGTCCACATTCTAACCATGCCTCACTGCCCTTACACTTGCTCAAACCATCACCAGCTGTCTCCTGGATTAAAGCAATCGCCCTTTCTGCTAACTCACCTTGCCTTCCTGGAATGTTATCTGAAAGTAGCTGCTTGGTTGATATTATTAAAAATAGGCTAGATTAAATTTTGTTTTGTTTTTCTTTCAAATCCTCCAATCATCTCCCTTCTCACTCAGGTTAAAAGACAAAATTTTTTATTTTTACATAGAAGGCCCAGTGTGATCTGACTCCCCATGACCTGCTTTATTTTCTCCGAGGATAGACACTCGAAAAGACACATGTTGAATGACGAATGAATGAATGTTTCCTTTTCCAGTCAAAAAAGAAAATTTTAGACTCTCTGTCATAGCCTTCTATTGAAAGCTTCTAGAGAAAAATCATTGCCAGTTAATTTCTTGATTAAACAGATTGAAAATATAAAATATTTACAATATGTTACTGCTATTCACCATGAGAGGTTTAGAAAATAAACCCAAAAGTAAAACCTTACACAAAGACCTAAGGTACCCATTTCAAAAGTGTTTTAACAAGAAAGCACATGATTTAGAAAAATCTATAGAATAGAACATTAAAATAGCTAGAGAGATACAGTAGCTTCCATTTCTACAAAATTTTTTCTATCCAGAAATTGTTTGTAAAGGCTGTGTCAGTCTCTATGACACCATTACAGTGAGACAAAAGTGGACACAGATGGACCCAATTATCCAGGAAGTTTACAAGAAGGAACAATCCTTTGAGACTAAAGAAAGCAAAATAGGATGAAAATCAAGTCCTATTATTTTATAGAACAGGTAATGAAAATATAGAATACATTAAGAATACAAAGCAGATGATCTAAGAAATAGAACAAATTAAGTGAGAGGGATTTGAAAAAAACATGTAAATAAAATATGAGTAAAATTAATCCTTAAAAAGAATAGGGTTTAGTATCTAGCTTATAGCTTTAGAGGTTTGTGTCATGAAGTATAACTACCAACTAACACCTCTTAACCTTCCCTATGTCCGTGTCAGAGATAAGAAACTAAGATGCACCTTTGATCTGACAAACTGTAATATTTTTATGTTCTTAAGTTTAAATATCTCAGCTCCATCTGGTTCAGCTGCACTTAATCTAGACCCTGCTTCAGTTTTTTAAATAATAAAAGTATTTTACTAGGGAAATAAAAATAGCAAATGCTGATCACTGGTTCTGGGTTGTGAAAGAAGACATTGCTTGTAACTATAGATATATATTTTGAATCCTGATGAGTTAGAGTTTATGATTGCTTACAAAACTAAATTAATCTTCTCATGTGGCACAGTAAGGCAAATGAATGTATGGAATGACATACCTTATAATCAAACAATGCATATACATAAGATAATCAACATAAAATCAATATGCAAGTTAAAAAATGAAATATAAAGCAATAACCAAAAATCTAAACATGAGTAGTGATACAAATCATTTAACTTTCTTTTTCAAATATGGCTAATGACTACAACCATCTAGGGAGATGTTTTTAACATACATATTTCCAGGCTAGGCCCCTTGAGTTTAAGGTTATAATTCAGAGATCTGGGGTCGATTTGCAAATATTATAAACTCTTCATATAAACAGTTGGAAAATTAGTAGTTACGATGCTACTGTTTTAACATTTAATGCTTTCTAACACTTAGTCAAAGTTATCATTTACCATTTAAAATAAAATGAGGATAACATAAAGGAAATTATGTATAATCTGGAATGCTTGTCAAATACTTAAAGATTATTAACATTACTATAATGATTTTTCTTGGACAATGTAATGGTGCAAGTTTGAAGAAGTCAGAAATATAAGAGATTTACTCGTTTGGGGCATAACATATTACCTCAATAAAAGGGCTCTCTTTGGACTTGAACATCTCACTTGACTACATGGGTTAATCCTTCCATTTGCCAAAGAAGCAAGTGTCAAATTTCAAACACAAGGATGAGGTTAATGCTTTAAATTCCACTTTTCTTGTCTGGTCAATGAGAGTTTAATGAGCTTTCTCAGAATTGCAAATCTTGCCTCACTCTTCTATTTCCATGTAAAAGAAGTTTAGAGATCTAGTTTTGGGACCCATCCTCAAAGAAGCTGCTGTGCCTGATATTAAGTACCTCCAAGATCTCAATATTCAGTCTCAGATAGTCTATATTTCCTAATTTAAATGTCTGATTTTCAACTGGAAGGTGACAGTAATAGCGGTGCCCGCCTGTATAATTGGCATTCTGTAGGTTGTTGTTGCTATGTTTAGTCTGTAAGACTTGCTGACTCTTTCCAGCCCACCAAGCTCCTCTGTCCATGGGATTTCCCAGGCAAGAATACTGGAGTGATTGTCATTCTCACCTCCAGCAGATCTTCCTGACCCAGGAATCGAAACCTGCATCTCCTGAGTCTCCTGCATTGGCGGGTGGATTCTTTAGCACTGATCTACCTGGGAATACCATTCTTTAGGTTACAACTGGCAAAACAAAAATGCATCATTGCCTGCGAGGTTCGGGTTAGCTTTTGGATGCCGGAGCTAAATATCTTCTAAATCATATTGCTTGTAATTTTTAATTCATGAAAACAGTTATTATTTTTTACAACAATTTTATGTATTTTTTTGGCTGTGCTGAGTCCTCCTTGCTGCAAGGGCTTTTCTCTAGTTGAGGTTACTGGGGCTACTCTCTAGTTGTGGTGCAAGGGCTTCTCAATGCTGGGGCTTCTCTTGTTGCCGAGCACGGGCTCTGGGTCCTCAGGCTTCACTCGGCACTGCACACAGGCTCAGTAGCTCTGGCTCTCAGGCTTAGCTGCTCCTTGGCACGTGGAACCTTCCTGGGCCAGGATAGAACCCACGTCTCCTGCACTGACAGGTGAATTCTTTACCCCTAAGCCACCAGGGAAGCCCAATGAAAACAAATTTAGACATGAAAATAAGAGCCTACCTTAGAAATAAATGTCAAATATAAATGAAGGTCACTGAATAGATCAGTACATGTTCTTGACATATATTCTATCCCCTTACCTCCCTCTTCTCATCTTCCAGATAATAATGCCCACTTGTTTGCTTTTACTATTTGTACACTTAATCTGTAAATAAATAAATACACACACAATTTTATTGCATGCCTCAAATATTTTATAAAAGTCTCAGAATATATATGCTTTGCAACTTGCTTTTTATGTTTGGCATATGTGAGTTTTATCCAAGTAAACACACGTAGAGTAAGCTCATTTTTATTAACGTTAGTATATCTGCTTCATCAACTATGCTAAAGCCTTTGACTGTGTGGATCAAAACCAACTAGAAAATTCTTAGCGATGGGAATACCAGACCACTTTATCTGCCTCCTAAGAAACCTGTGTGCAGGTCAAGAAGCAACAGTTAAAACTGGACATGGAACAACAAACTGGTTCCAAATTGGGAAAAGAGTATGTCAAGGCTGTATATTGTCACCTGCTTATTTAACTTATATGCAGAGTACATCATGAGAAACATTAGGCTGGATGAAACTACAAGCTGGAATCAAGATTGTCAGGAAAAATATCAATAACCTGTTATTTAGATGATACCACCCTTATGGCAGAAAGCAAAGAGGAATTAAAGATCCTCTTGATGAAGGTGAAAGAGGAGAATGAAATAGCTGGCTTGTAGTAGTGTTAGACTGAAGCCTGACAGGCTCCTCTGTTGATGGGATTCTCCAGGCAAGAATATTACAATGGATTGTAATTCTCTTCCTCTAGAGGATCTTCCTGACCCAGGGTCTCCTGTGTTGCAGGAGAGCTACAGGAAAGATCTTAAAACTCAACATTCAAAAAACTAAGGTCATAGCACCTGGTCCCATCACTTCATGACAAGTAGATGGGGAAAAAAATGGAAAGAGTGACAGATTTTATATTCTTGGGCTCCAAAATCACTGTGGATGGTGACTGCAGCCATGAAATTAAAAGATGCTTACTTCTTGAAAGAAAAGCTATGACAAACCTAGGGAGCATATTGAAAAGCAGAGTCATTATTTTGCTGACAAAGGTCCATATAGTCAAAGCTATGGTTTTTTCAGTTGTCATGTATGGATGTGAGAGTTGGACCATAAAGGCCGAGCACTGAAGAACTGATGCTTTCCAATTGTGGTGTTGGAGAAGACTCTTGAGAGTCTTGTAGACTGCAAGGAGACCAAACTAGACAATCCTAAAAAGGAAATCAGTCCTAAATATTCATTGGAAGGAATGATGCTGAAGCTGAAGCTCCAATACTTTGGCCACCTGATGCAAAGAACTGACTCATTGAAAAAAGATTCTGATGCTGGGAAAGATAGAAGGCAGCAGGAAAAAGGGACAACAGTGGACGAGAAGGTTGAATGGCATCACCAACTCAGTGGACGAGTTTGAGCAAGCTCCTCTGGGAGATGGTGAAGGACGGGGAAGCCTGGAGTGCTGCAGTCCATGGGGTCACAAAGAGTCAGTCACGACTGAGCAACGGAACAGCAGTGGATATGTGATGCATATAGAATATTCTAATTTGATTATTGGACATTCGTGTTCCAATTTGGGAGGCTTCCCTGGTGGTGCTAGTGGTAAAGAACTCACCTGCCAGGGCAGGAGACACAAGAGATGTGGGTTCAGTCTCTGGGTGGGGAAGAACCCCTTTAAGAGGAAATGGTAACCCACTTCAGTATTCTTGCCTGGGAAAGTCCATGAACAGAGGAGTCTGACAGACTACAGTTCGTGGGGCCACACAGAATCAGACACGACTGAATGACTAACAAAATCCAATTTTTTACTACCAGAACACAGTTGAAGTAAGCATTCTTATACATATCTACTTTGGTAAATATTCATGAGTTTTTTATTCAGGGTTTCTTGTCTTTTTCTTACTATTTGACAGGAATTCCTTAGATAATATCTATTACAATCTGTAGTTTAATAACAGAAATTGTCTTGTCAATTTCTGCTTGCAGTTTGTAGCTTGTCAAAAACACAAAATATTTATATTTTTCTGTCATCAAATATTTCAATGTTCCCTTTGATGTTTTGTGATTTCAGAATATAATTAAAAAAGAACAAAAAAAAAAACTTCTACTAGCCCAAGATCATAAAATGATTTTCCTTTAGATTAATGGTTTTTAGATAGTTCTTTTTCATATTTATTGCTTTAATCCATCTGAAATTTATTTTGTATATAATATAAAATTAATTAAATTTTTTTTGCATCAGAATAAATACTTGTTTCTTCTAGAAAGAATCCTGTGGCCAACAAAATGGGTTGAATTAATTCCCTCGATTCTGGGTCACGTGCTTTACTCCGAGGGACTAAGAAGAAATTGATCCCTACCCAGAGCACATGAACTGAGAATGGAGAGAATCTGGCTGCTCCATCTCCACACTGGAAGTTGGCTGAAGGGTTTGTTTTGTTTCTGATGCTTTCTTCTACATTGCTCAAACCAACTCAGATCAGGGAAACAAGAATTCATACAATAGAGAATAGTCCTCTGGAATAAAGAGTGTGCAAATTGCTGGACATTTCAAGAACTTTCTATTGTAAATCTAAGTTTAGAAGTGGCCAAATGGGAAGCAAACAATAGGAGATAATCCACTGTATGAAATTTCACTTCGAGAAAACAATGTACCAAATTTCTAAGCAGTTGGCTGCCTACTGCCCACTTATCCCCAGCAAAGCCTCAAAATTGACCACTTCATCCCCTCACAGAACACTTGTCAGTCTCTTTGTTCAGAGAAGGCTTATTATGTAAGCAAATTCACATGCATAGCAAAAGAGGAATATCAGGATTGCTGCACAGAATAATTAATCCAATTTTGTCATCATAAAATGTCAATAGAAAACTTCTGATCACCAGACACAGGAAGAAAATAGCAAACAGAAAGTAAGTAATCAAATTGAAAGCTATAACAAAAACCAATTGATCAAAACAGAAAAAGGGAAAAAAAAGAAAAATACTTGAGTTCTAAAAATAAATAAATAAATAAATAAGTAAATAACTTTATGGAATGAAAAACACAAAAACTAATCTCATTGCAAATTCTCAAGAAAATAAAGATGCAAAAAAAGGAAACATTGAGAAGTAAGAAAAACCTGTTGCATATTAAAAGAAAGAAGCAGAAGAAAAATAGGAGGCCAAGGATCAACTAAAAGTGAAAGTGAAAGTCACTCAGTCTTGTCTGACTCTTTGTGACCCCATGGACTATACATTCCATGGACTTCTCCAGACCAGAAAACTGGAGTGAGGATCCCTTCTCCAGGGGATCCTCCAATGCAGGGATCAAACCCAGGTCTCCGGCATTGCAGGCGGATTCTTTACCAGCTGAGCCACCAAGGAAGCCCAAGCACACTGAAGTGGGAAGTCTATCCCTTCTTCAGGGGGTCTTCCTGACCAGGAATAGAATTGGGGTCTCCTGCATTGCAGGTGGATTCTTTACCAGCTGAGCTATCAGAGAAGCAAAGCCAGGTCAACCAAATAAACCTAATACTCAATTATTGAATATTCCAGTGAGAGACAACAGAGAAAAGAGAAGGTAGAAAATTATAACTTTAAAAAGTTACTTTTAAAAAAGTAGTAAAATATTTCCCAGCAGTAAAGAGGCAGATCTTCCAAGTGAAAGGAACTTAAAAAAAAAAAAAAAAAAGTTAACAAAACAAAACCCCCAAAAGATAGTTCTATACTCAATCTTGTACAGTTTCAGAAAACAAAAGACAAGTGATTCAAATATTTCTACTTTGAAAAAACTAAAGCATGTGCATGTGAACAAAATTGGCACCAAATTGAAAATTTGATGAAGTTTTGAGAAGATCATTTTAAACTGAGGCATCTGGGGTGTGGGGTGAGCATAAAGAACAATAACTGATAGTCTCTCCCAAGGTCTTTCTGGGGAACCCCTCTCTGCTTCCCCCTGAGCTCCAAGTGGGGCTCCATACAAACTATCAACCAAATATAAGGTCACAATAAAGATATTTCAATATATAAGAATATATTTCTCATATTTTTTTTAAGGAAGGAGAAAGATCTAGGATATAAGAAAGAATGTGGTTAAAAAAAAAAAAAAAAAAAATCTACAAAAGCTGCCCACACAGCTGGTCTAGAAAGATACTTATCCAAATCAGAACAGGGAGTTATGAGCAAAATATTCCCAAGAGAAGGTACGATGCATTCCACTCATAATTACCCAGTATAAAAATATGTAATTTCTTAACAAAAAAATAAAATAAAATGGGAATTTAATTTTACCCAATGTTAATCAAATTTAAATATATGGCATAAAACTTCCTTGGTTGTCCACTGGTTAAAAATCTCTGCTTCCAGTGAAGGGGGTGCAGGTTTGATTCCTGGCCTAGGAACTAAGATTCTCCCATGCCATACAGTATGACCAAGAAGTGAAAGAAAATAAATAAACAAAATTAGAAACATATATATAGCATAATTTTGAAAATTAATGATATGTGAGGAAAGAGAATCCACTTGAACTTCATGTTTGAAATAGTCTCCTTGGAGTTCACAGGAACTAAAGAAGAAAATCTAATCAAGACATACCAATTTGTTTCACAGGGAGCAGTGTTTGCATAGCCACCAGGTAAATAATAAATAAAAGTTTTCAACTTTATCATATAAAAAGAAGCGTATCTAAAATGTATTAATTTGACAGTGTACAGGTAAAGTTATGGATGATAGATATTGATCACTGATGAAAAGTGGTCAAAAGGATCAGAGTTCTAATATCCTCACCTACACTGTGTGAAGAAACAGACACTCAGAAGAAACAAACAAAACCTTGTTTGCACGAGGACCCAGGAGAAAGGAGCGTTAGCCCCACGAGAGACTGACCCAGACTTGCCTGTGAGTGTCCAGGGGTCTCCGGCGGAGGCGTGGGTCGGCGCTGGCCTGACGCAGGGTCGGGGGTGCTGAGTGCAGCAGTGTGTATATGGGACCTTCTGAAGGAGGCCGCCTTTATCTTCACTACCTCCACCATGGTTTGGCCTCAGGTCAAACAACAGGGAACCCATCAGAACAAGACCCAGTTTCCCCCTCAGTCAGTCTCTCCCATCTGGAAACTTCCATAAGATTCTTATCCTTCTCCATCAGAGGGCAGGCAGAATGAAAACCACAACCACAGAAAACTAACCAAACTGATCACATGGACCACAGCCTTGTCTAACTCAATGAAACTATGAGCCATGCCATGTGGGGCCACCCAAGACAGATGGGTCATGGTGGAGAGTTCTGAAAAAACGTGGCCCACTGGAGAGGGGAATGGCAAGCCACTTCAGTATTCCTGCCTTGAGAACCCCATGAACAGTATGAAAAGGCAAAATGATAGGATACTGAAAGAGGAACTCCTAAGTTTGGTAGGTGCCCAATATGCTACTGGAAATCAATGGAGAAATAACTCCAGAAAGAATGAAGGGATGGAGCCAAAGCAAAAACAACACCCGGTTAAGGATGCGACTGGTGATGGAAGTAAAGTCCAATGAGAGCAACATTGTACAGGAAGCTGGAACGTTAGGTCCATGAATCAAGGCAAACTGGAAATGGTCAAAACACAAACGGCAAGAGTGAACATCAACATTTTAGGTATCAGCAAACTAAAATAAACTGGAATGGGTGAATTTAACTTAGATGGCCATTATATCTACTATGGTGGGCAGGAATCACTTAGAAGAAATGGAGTAGCCATCATAGTCAACAAGAGTCCAAAATGCAGTAATTGGATACAGTCTCAAAAATGACAGAATGATCTCTGTTCTTTTTCAAGGCAAACCATTCAATATCACAGTGATCCAAGTCTATGCCCTGATCAGTAATGCTGAAGAAACTGAAGCTGAACAGTCCTATGAAGACCTACAAGACCTTTTGGAACTAACACCCAAAAAAGATGTCCTTTTCATTGTAGGGGGCTGGAATGTAAAAGTAGGAAGTCAAGAAACACCTGGAGTAACAGGCAAATTTGGCCTTGGAGTACAGAATGAAGCAGGGCAAAGGCTAATAGAGTTTTGCCAAGAGAACGCACCGGTCATAGCAAACACCTTCTTCCAACAACACAAGAGAAGACTCTACACATGGACATCACCAGATGGTCAATACCAAATTCAGATTGATTATATTCTTTGCAGATGGAGATGCTCTATACAGTCAGGAAAAACAAGACCGGGACCTAACTGTGGCTCAGATCATGAACCCCTTATTGTCAAATTCAGACTTAAATTGAAGAGAGTAGGTAAAACCACTAGACCATTCAGGTATAACCTAAATCAAATCCTTTATGACTATACAATGCAAGTGACAAATAGATTCAAGCCTTAGATCTGATAGAGAGAGTGTCTGAAGAACTATGGATGGAAGTTCATGACACAGTACAGGAGGTAGTGATTAAGACCATCCCCAAGAAGAAGAAATGCAAAAAGGTGAAATGGTTGCCTGAGGAGTCCTCACAAATAGCTGAGAAAAGAAAAGACATGAAAAGCAAAGGAGAAAAGGAAAATATGCCCATTTGAATGCAGAATTCCAAAGAATGGCAAGAAGAGATAAGAAAGCCTTCCTCAGGCTGATTCATGTCAATGTGTGACAAGACCCACTACAGTATTGTGGGGTGGTTGGCCTCCAACTGGTAAAAATAAATGAAAAAAATAAAATAAAATAAAAAGAAAGCCTTCCTCAGTGGTCAATGCAAAAAAAAAAAAAAAAAATAGAGGAAAACAATAGAGTGGGAAAGACTAGAGATCTCTTCAAGAAAATTAGTAATATCTAGGGAACATTTTATGCAAACATGGACAGAAACAGTATGGACCTAACAGAAGCAGAAGATATTAAGAAGAGGTGGCAAGAATACACAGAAGAACTATACAAAAAAGATCTTCATGATCCAGATAACCACGATGCTGTGATCATTCACCTAGAGCCACACATCCTGGAATGTGAAGTCAAGTGGGCATTAGGAAGCATCACTACGAACAAAGTTAGCAGAGGCAATGGAATTCCAGTTGATCTACTTCAAATCCTAAAAGATGATGCTGTGAAAGTGCTGTACTCAATATGCCAGTAAATTTGGAAAACTCAGCAGTGGCCACAGGACTAGAAAAGGTCAGTTTTCATTCCAACCCCAAAGAAAGGCAATGCCAAAAATGCTCAAACTACCACACAATTGCACTCATCTCACACAATAGTAAATGAATGCTCAAAATTCTTCAAGCCAGCCTTCAACAGTACATGAACCATGAACTTCCAGATGTTCAAGCTGGATTTAGAAAAGGCAGAGGAACCAGTGATCAAATTGCCAACAGCTGTTGGATCATCAAAAAAGCAAGAGAATTCCAGAAAAATATTTACTTCTGCTTTATTGACTATGCCAAAGCCTTTGACTGTGTGGATCACCACAAACTGTGGAAAATTCTGAAAGAGATGGGAATACCAGACCATCTGACCTGCCTCCTGAGAAATCTGTATTCAGGTCAGGAAGAAACAGTTAGAACTGGACCTGGAACAACAGACTGGTTCCAAATAGGAAAAGGAGTACGTCAAGGCTGTATATTGTCACCCTGCTTATTTAACTTATATGCAGAGTACATCATGAGAATCGCTGGGCTGGAAGAAGCACAAGCTGGAAACAAGATTGCCGGGAGAAATATCAATAACCTCAGATATGCAGATGACACTACCCTTATGGCAGAAAGTGAGAAAGAACTAAACAGCCTCTTGATGAAAGTGAAAGCGGAGGGTGAAAAAGTTGACTTAAAACTCAACATTTAGAAAACTAAGATCATGGCATCCGGTCCCATCACTTCAAGACAAATAGATGGGGAAACAGTGGAATCAGTGACAGATTTTATTTTTGGGGGCTCCAAAATCACTGCAGATGGTGACTGCAGCCAAGAAATAAGACACTTGCTCCTTAGAAGAAAAGTTATGACCAAGCTAGACAGCATATTAAAAAGCAGACATTACTTTGCCAATAGAGGTCCGTCCAGTCAAAGCTATGGTTTCTGCAGTAGTCATGTATAGATGTGAGAGTTGGACTATAAGGAAAGATGAGAACCAAAGAATTGATGCTTTTGAACTATGGTGTTGGAGAAGACCTTTGAGGGTCCCTTGGACTGCAAGGAGATCCAACCAGTCCGTCCTAAAGGAAATCAGTCCTGATTATTCACTGGAAGGACTGAGGCTAAAACTGAAACTCCAATACTTTGGCCACCTGATGCAAAGAACTGACTCACTGGAAAAGACCCTGGTGCTGGGAAAGCTTGAAGGCCAGAGGAGAAGGGGACAACAGAGGATGAGATGGTTGCATGGCATCACCAACTTGATGGACATGAGTTTAAGTAAGCTCCGGGAGTTGGTGATGGACAGGGAAGTCTGGCATGCTCCAGTCCATGGGGTCGCAAACAGTCGGACACGGCTGCGTGACTGAACTGACCTGACCATGGTAAGAAGTCAAAGGTAAATGACCTACACTCTCTGGGACAAGAAATTCAAGTTTATTATTTTAAATGGAATTAGTAAACCAGAAGAATAATGTTAATGATCTAAAAATTTATATTTGTAAAGGAGATGGAAAAATGCATGGGGTTACTATTGATAAGATACATCTTTATATTCCTTAAAAGAGAATAAATATATGATTAGGTGTTGATTATTCATAGCTGAGGAAGCAGTTACCAGAGCTACATAACCTTTCAAAAATTATTGTTTCAGTTATGGAAGGTGGCTTAATAGACTGTTGCTTTGTTTCTTAAGTTCTTTTTAGTGATCTGTATTTTTACAATATACTTGGATTTTTTTTAACATTAATTTTTTTAAAAGCCAAAACACAAAATATCTGATGGAGAACACAGATAAATGGGCTCCTTAGCCTAAGTTGATACACAGGTGCTAACATATGTAAGGCGGCTCTGCCTCATTGATTTAAAAAGAATACAGTTGTTGGGGATGTGAGGTGGATTAATGGGCTTTCCTAGGTTGGCAGCTGGTTTCAGTGAGAAAAAAAGAAACATCACAGAGGTGGGTAATGAGTGTAATGTGTTGGTTAAAAGAAATGCAAACAGCTATCTTATTCTTTTTATAAATTTGTGCATAGTGGATTTAATAAAGTATTAATAAAATATTTTAGCCCCTAGCAGCATAAAAATGAAGGCAATATAACATCCCAAAGAACTTTTTGTTTTTTAAGGAATTAGCATCCTTTTAAAATCCAACTAGAATGTTGCTATTGAAATAACCAGGCTATTAACATATTTTTTCCCTCTAAGACACATATCTTTCTATAGGCTAAACTGATCTTAAGAGAATTTTAAAAGCATCATTTTTCTTGTTGTTCAGTCGCTCAGTCGTGTCCAACTATTTGCGACCCCCAGAATGCAGCACACCAGGCCTCCCTGTCCTTCCCTAACTCCCAGAGCTTGCTCAGACTTATGTTCATTGAGTCAGTGATGCCATCCAACCATCTCATCCTCTGTCACCCCTTCTCCTCTTGCTGTCTATCTTTCCCAGTATTAGAGTCTTTTCCAAAGAGTCGGCTCTTCACATCAGGTGACCAAAGTATTGGAGCTTCAGCTTCAGCGTCGGTCCTTCCAGTGAATATTCAGGGTTGATTTCCTTTAGGATTGGCTGGTTTGATCTCCATGCAGTCCAAGGGACTCTCAAGAGTGTTCTCCAGCACAGCTCAAAAGCATACATTCTTTGGTGCTCAGCCTTCTTTATGGTTTAACTCTCACATCTGTACAGGACTACTGGAAAAGCCATAGCTTTGACTATACTAATATTTGCGGGCAAAGTGATATTTCTGCATTTTAATACACTGCCTAGGTTTGTCATTGTTTTTCTTCTTAGGTGCAAGCGTCTTTTAATTTTGTGGCTGTAGTCACCATATTCAGTGATTTTGGAGCCCCAAAAATAAAGACTGTCACTCTTTCCACTTATTCCCCATCTGTTTGCCATGAAGTGATGGGACCAGATGCCATGATCTTAGATTTTTAATATTGAGTTCTAAGCCAGCTTTTTCACTCTCTTCTTTCACCTTCATCAAGAGGTTCATTAGTTCCTCTTTATTTTCTGCCATTAGAGTGGTATCATCTGCAATGGCCACAGGACTGGAAAAGGTCAGATTTCATTCCAATCATGAAGAAAGGCAATGCCAAAGAATGCTCAAACTACCTCACAATTGCACTCATCTCACATGCTAGTAAAGTAATGCTCAAAATTCTCCAAGACAGACTTCAACAGTACGTGACCCATGAACTTCCAGATGTTCATGCTGCTTTTAGAAAAGGCAGAGAAATCAGAGATGAAATTGCCAACATCTGCTGGATCAGGGGAAAAGCAAGAGAGTTCCAGAAAAACATCTATTTCTGCTTTATTGACTATGCCAAAGCCTTTAACTGTGTGGATCACAATAAACTGTAGAAAATTCTGAAAGAGATGGAAACACCAGACCACCTGACCTGCCTCTTGAGAAACCTGTATTCAGGTCAGGAAGCAACAGTTAGAACTGGACCTGGAACAACAGACTGGTTCCCAATAGGAAAAGGGGTACGTCAAGGCTGTATATTGTCACCCTGCTTATTTAACTTATATGCAGAGTACGTCATGAGAAACGCTGGGCTGGAAGAAGCACAAGCTGGAATTAAGATTGCCAGGAGAAATATCAATAAACTCAGATATGCTGATGACACCAACCTTATAGCAGAAAGTGAAGAAGAACTAAAGAGCCTCTTGATGAAAGTGAAAGAGAGTGAAAAAGTTGGCTTAAAGCCCAACATTCAGAAAACAAAGATCGTGGCATCTGGTCCCATCACTTCATGGCAAATAGATGGAGTCCAGTATTCTTGCCTGGAAAATCCCATGGATCTAGGAGCCGGTGGGTTACATTCCTTATGGCTGCAAAGTGTCAGATACTACTGAGTAACTAAACAAGAGATAACACAGTCAAAGACTTCAGTGTAGTCAATGAAGCAGAAGTAGATGCTTTTTCTGGAATTCCCTTGCTTTTACTATGATCCAACGAATGTCTGCAATTTGTTCTTGGTCCCCTGCCTCTTCTAAATCCACCATGTACATCTGGAAGTTCTCAGTTCATGTACTGTGGAAGCCTAGCCTTTAGGATTTTGAATGTTACTTTGCTAGCATGTGAAATGAGTGCAATTGTGTGGTAGTTTGAACATCCTTTGGCATTGCCTTTCTTTGGGATTAGAATGAAAAATGACCTTTTCCAATCCTGTGGTCACTGCTGAGTTTTCCAAATTGCTGGTTTATTTAGTGTAGCACTTTAACAGAATCATCTTTTTAGGATTTTAAATAGCTCAGTTGGATTCCAGCACCTCCACTACTGTTGTTCCTGGTAAAGCTTCCTAAGGCCCTCTTGACTTCACACTTCAGGATGTCTGGCTCTAGGTGAGTGATCACACATCGTGGTTATCCGAGCCATTAAGATGTTTTGTAAAGTTCTTCTCTGTATTAATTTTACTGCTTTTTAAAAATTTTAAGACTTTCTTAGTGTTACCTTAATGCCAATACTTAAACACAAATATCCAATATCCTAATTTTCTTCGATATTCTAAAAAGAAAAATTATAACAACACTCGATTTTAATGAGGCTTTCACGAAAGTCATTCTTACAGGACTTAGTAAAACTAATTTATTTTATGTAATTGTATGTATCATTCTTATATTATCTTTATATACTATTCCCTATCTTTTCCTTGAATAATCTATTACACTTTAATAAGCTCTAAATCATTCCATCTTCCTCTTACAATTACTTTATGAAAGTAGAGAGAGAACGTATGATATCACTTATAGATGGAATTTAAAAACTACCACAAACTAGTGAATACAACAAACAAGAAGCAGACTCACAGATACAGAGAACAAACCAGTGGCTCCCCGTGGGGAGGGTGGGAGTGGCAGTCCAGGGCCAGGGGATTGGATGGTATAAAGTCCCATGTGTAAGATAGGCTACAGGGCTGTATAGTACCACACGGGGACTATAGACAACATTTTGTAACTGTAAATGGAAAGTAACCTTTCAAATATTATAAAATGTTTAATCAATAACAAAGAATATAAAAAAATAAACCAATTCATTTTTTTGGAAAGCAACACTTAAGATTTCCTGAATTACTCATCAAAAATTTTAAACTTTTACTCCATAAACAATATGGTAGAAGTTGTGAGTTTCTTCTTTATATATCCAATGATACCATAAAATATTTTGAATTCCTTTCCAGACATAGCCGCAGGATATGAATTTTTTTTTTTAACAGAGTTTCTGGTACTCCTGTGAAGCTCAGGATATTTAGTCAAAGTTTCTATATTTTCCAGTATATTTTTCAAGTCATATAGAACATTTATATTAATCTAATAGTCAGGCATACTGATTTCAAGAATCAATATAATTGTCCAAGATAATTTAATGCATACAAACTAATTGCTTTTTTAATGTCCCATTTTTAAACTTTCAAAATTAAGAAATCAAATCAATTTGATTAGAACTAAAACCATTTAATGAAGTAGAAAATGAGCAAATAATACACATTTCAAACTTAATTCCATATTTACATTAAAAAAAAATGTTGGACACAGTGGAGTCTTCACCTTATTAGTAGTACCCCATGAAAGCCATATGGTACTCATGATTAAAAACTGAAAACGAAACCATGTACCACAAAGTTCTTAAGATATTGCTGCATTGCAACTAGTCTTATGAACTCTGTAAAGAATTGTATGATAGGAGTGTTAAATAAAGCCTTGCATAAGCAAATACAATTCCCATGACCTGCAATTTCCTCAAGAATAGGATTGAAAGGTATCATTTATAGACACTATATTTTGAAAACAAACAAACAAACAAAAAAAGCATTTGTGATAGAAACAGCTTATTTATTCATCAACTCTCCTTTCCCTCTGATGCATACTGTTGTGTTACATTTCTTTCCAGACAGATCCAGTCATGGGACTAAAATCTGCTCAGAGGAATGGGGGATAGAGTAAGGTCCTCCCCTTGGACATCTGGTTCCTATAACTCCTCTGCTGTCCTTCCTAGTCATCACCTAGCCAGATTGAGAGGACAAGGTGGGAGGTGCTCGGGTCCATGAAGAACTGAGTAGACCAGAGCCCCTCCCTCTTTTCTTGCTTTGGATTGTGACATGGGGGAGAAATACAAGTCTTTATATGTATTAGGCCATTTGAGCTGATACACAACCAATAGGGTAGGTGTACTATGTTTATTCCCATGTTACAGGTGAGGAGCTGAGACCCAGAGAAGTTAAGTAACCTACCCAAGGTCTACAGCTAACATGGGTTAAAGTAAGGAAATAGCCACTCAGCCCAGAAATGTCTCCTGAATCTTAAACAACGATGATCAGTTACGTGAAGTGAAAGTCGCTCGGTCGTGTCCGACTCTTTGCAACCCCATGGGTTATAGAATTCTCCAGGCCAGAATACTGGAGTGGGTAGCCTTTTCCTTCACCAGGGGATCTTCCCAACCCAGGGATCGAACCCAGGTCTCCTGCCTTGCAGGTGGATTCTTTACCAGCTGAGCCACAAGGGAAACCCAAGAATACTGGAGTGGGTAGCCTATCCCTTCTCCAGAAGATCTTCCCGACCCAGCAATTGAACTGGGTCTCCTGCATTGCAGGTGGATTCTTTACCAACTGAGCTATCAGGGAAGCCCATGATCAGTTATGGTATGGTATAAATTTGGGAAATCATCTAAATAGATATGATTGTTGAAGACTTGAAGAGGGTTCCATGGCTTATCTTCAGTGTATACAGAAAGCTGGGAAAAGAAACAGGGATAAAACTCTAGAAATATCCACTTTTGCAAACAAAGGAAGGAAGCAGAGTCAGGCATAGAATCAGAAATATAGGCAAGGCAAATAGGAGCTTGCCTTGTCATAGAATTTGGGGTAAAAGAGAGGGAAAAAGGGAAAGTGGCCCATGGATTACATCTTGCAAGGTTAACTGAGCTGAGTCCTAAAAAACACAGTACTTGATGTTGTTGTGACATGTCTGAGAGCACTCCTGAGATCAACGAGTAGGCAACAATAAAGTAGAGACAGTGAATATAAATCTGTAAGGGAAGATGAGGTGTTACAGACAATGCATTAGAAGATCTGCTTCTTCTGAGAGATTTGAGAAAGACTTTTTTTTTTCTCTCCCCCCTATTCATTAGCCTTTGTTCAGCTACTAAAACAGAACAGTGTGGCCAAATAATTTCTATTCATATTTATGACTTTATCAGAATAATGATGCATAGGGAGAAGAAAGGGTTTGGGGGATGATGTGTTTAAAGCAAATGTTTATTGACAACTTCAACAGCTATCATGAGACTCAACTGACTCTGAGACACATAAAACTGCCCGAAGAAAGCTAAGTAAAAATCAAAGCTAGTGGAATTTTCTTCTTTATTTTCTAATTTCACATTTTGAGTGGGCATCGTCATGACTCCTGAGAGGCTCTGAAGGCTAAAATTACCACCAAATGCTTCTTTTCCCATGTCAATCCTTAATTTGGGCCTTTTTATCCCTGTAAGACCTTGGGTTCAGACATAGCCATCAAGTGCTTGGGATGACCAAATGCGAACTTCTGCTATTTGCCATCATTTGTTGTAATTTCAGTGTCAACTTGTTCACTTTTAAAATGTCAGTAACACTTATTCAGACTGAATCAAACCAAAAAAAAAAAAAAAAAAAAACTTTGGGTTGTCAGGGCATTCCAAAAGATCACAGAATGAGCTAAATATGTACTGGTATGTGTTCCAAAGAACAGCGGAGAAAAGAATATTATCAGTGAGAAGTTAGGAGCCATGAAAATGTGTAATAGTCTGTGCACCTAAACTCTCTACCCCAAACGCAAAGGTGTTTTAGCTTGTGACAGTGGCAGCCATAAAAGCGAATGGATGTCACAGCCCAATCAGAGAAGGCATCTCAAGAGCTGCTTGATTCAACCTCCAGCTCCCGTGCATCATCTTAAGGTGGTAGAGTGGACATCTGTCTTACCCAAACCTCCTGTACCTCCCTTCTCAATTTCCTAGCTTTCTACCAATGAGTCTTGTTTCCTCAGGCAGAAGAGTCTTCTGCAAGCCTGTCTTGCAGCTGGGACACAAATGTTCAGGTTCTGCAGATGGGCTCGTCAGAAACATACTCCTGACATTTCTTACAGGAAGAGGATGATGCGAAGACGGCAGAATTATACGAAGGCAGCAAACAGCAGAAAGACAGTCCGTTCTCAGAGGCAGCAACAATAGAGGTCTACGCAGATCCTCTCAGATTCAGAGGCCCAGGGTCAGCCATCTGTACCCGGGGGCTACATCTGTGGAGTTTCCTTCAGAGGCACCTCCTCTATAGTAAAGGCTTCCCTGGCGGCTCAGTCGGTAAATAGTCTGTCCGCATTGCAGATCAATAATATGAATTCAGATCCTGGCTGCCCGGTGAGAGCTTAACTCCTTGTCCTCTTGAACGATGTGGATACTTCTTCTTTTTTTTTTTTTTAAAGTAAATTTTTATCGGAATTAAAGTCCTTTTTAAAAGGTACTTATTTATTTATTTTTGGCTTCCCTGGGTCTTCGCTGCTTCTCATTGGCTTTCTCCAGTTGCGGCAAGCAGGGGCTGCCCTCTAGTGCCCGAGCGGGGCTTCTTGTTGCCGTGGCTTCACTTTCTGCGGACCACAGGCTCCAGGGCACGTTGGCTCAGTAACCGTGGCTCACGGACTCAGGTGCCTCGCCACATGTGGAATCTTCCTGGACTGAGGATCGAACCTGTGTACCCTGCATTGCCAGGCAAATTCTTCATCATTGAACCATCAGGGAAGACCTGGATTTCTTAATATCCTTTATAAAGTTCCCTTCACTTTAAGTGAGATAGGCTAGATTTTATTTTTTGCAACTAAGGATGTTTACCTCTAAGTGGAAATTTCAAACAGCTTATTTTTGAAAGCTGTAACTGGATAATGATAACAAAGATGATATTCTGGTCTTGTCCACCATGCCAATTTTGCCTGGGACTATTTTTCCTTCCAAACCACTTCTTGAAATGCACCTGGCTTCTTAGCTCTGCTAGCTTCATTCATTTGTGTATCCATTCAACCGTGATGCAGTGTACATCTATAATGCTTATTGAGTGTCTACAATCCAATGAATAATGATGGCTGAAACGCTGTCATTGAGTTCAGGAAACTTCCAGGGCTAAAAGTAAAGTAGGAAACAAATATGTCTAACACAATGATACCATACAATTAATGTTATGATGCAAATGAGCACAGGTCACTGGGGAACACATTGGAGGGTAATACATTTAACACAGGGATGAGATAAGATGAGATAAGGAAAACAAGCTAAACAAGTAAAGAATTGACAGGGTAGATAAATGTGGAGGTGGATGATTGACAGAAGTAAGGAAGAACATGTGCAAAAGTCTTAATTCCCTGGAAAAAGCATAATGTGCCTGAAGAAGAACAAGGCATGCAGGAGGACTGGAGATATACTAAAATGGGATGTGAAGTGAAGCTAACAGAAAGGGACAATGTCCCATATTGAGAATTTATCAGTAATGGGCGATCACTGGGGAACAAAGGCTTTAAGGCTGGGCATAGACCTCAAGTGAAACAGGAAGAACAGAATGATAATGTTATGAAGAGTTTTTAAAAGATTTTTTTTTTAATTTTTGTCTGGCTAATATAAGAGTTTGTCACTTTTTCTACAATGTGCAAAATAATAAGGGGCACATTGGTGGTCTCTGTAGGGTACTAATGCAAACCTTTTTTATCTTAATCAGACAGGGGTCATACGTGCACATAAGGTGCTAAGCAGAAGAAAGTAGTGGAGTCCCTTTATTTTAGTTAATATTGACCAGGTTTCTCTGCTGAAATGGTATCTCAGTAGTTTGCCGTCCAAGGTAGGGCTCAGTGGCTTAGAAATGAACACAGAGTCATATTATATGGGTCTTTATGTTATAACTACTCATGAACAAAAGCTGTGCTATTTAGACTTAAAACGCATAGCAAAATTTCTTAACCTATTCCTATCCCTTCTTTTGAAGACTCACCTCCCTAAGAAGTAATCTCTTCCTAGGCTCCCAGTTTCAAGTCAGGCATTATGACATTTTTCACTTACTTTATCTTATCCTACAAAGGTATCAAGTCCTTCCTTCACTCTGTTCCAAGGCTGGTTACATCTCTTATTCTTGGAACTTACCACTTTATCATTTTTTTCTCCCCAATATCCCTTATGAAATAAGTAAAATCTGGAGTCATCCTGAGCAACAGTGATAGGGAACTTGGAACTCTCTCCTTTATTCACCCAGTGTCCATGCATTGCCTACTGACACCATCTCCCCACAGTAGTAGGTGCTGGGGACACAGCAATGAGCATGAGAAACACGGCCCCTGCCCACAGTGCTTGCAAAGGTACATTTTCACAGTCTAGAGTTCCTTGAAAGTCAAGGAGTCCATAGCACAGCCTACTTACGAGTATTTAGGGGACTGCTATCCTCAATTAGGACTTCCCAAATGCTATTAATGGTAAAGAACTCATCTGCCAATGCAGGAGATATGAAATGGGGGTTCGATCCCTGATTCAGGAAGGTCCCCCAGAGGAAGGCATGGCAACCCACTCCAGTATTCTTGCCTGAAGAATTATATGGACAGAGGAGCCTGGGGGGCTACAGACCATGGGGTCACAGAGTCAGAGACTACTGAGTGACCAACACACACACACACACCAGTGGATCCTCCCGAACCAGGAATGGAACTGGGGTCCCCTGCATTCCAGGCGGATTCTTTACCAGCTGAGCTACCAGGGAAGCCACCCCTCACAACACACACACACATACTCAATTAAGTACATATCAAATTGTTTTGCTTTTGCGGGGGGGGGGGGGGGGCTGCTCTAAATAACTCAGGGTGAGATGTTTCATATTAATAGACTCAGGATTTCTTTTTATATGCAGCAGAAAGAGGAGCATTAAAGTTCCACTCACAGACTAAAGAACCAATGCTTTTATTTTTTTATCATCGGCAAATTCATTGAAAAATTATTTTATTGCATTATTTTAAATTGATCAAAGTAATGTGTCCTTTATCAAACTTTGTGCTTGACTTTTATTAAAGGGACCCTCTTGCAAGGCATTGAGTTATAACTTGGAGATCAGTAACAATTATGCTAAACAGAGAATGGTAAACGTGGCCATTTTTTATACTAATGAGCTTAAACCTTCCTACAGATCAATAATGCTCAAAGCATGGCTTCCAGAATAGCAGCATTGACAATATCTGGCAACTTGTTAGAAATGGAATATTATCTGGCCTCACCCAAGACTTAAACAGAAATTCTGAAGATGGTGACCAGAAATACATATCTTAACAAGCACTCCAGGTGATCTCCTGAGCACCCAAGTTTAAGAATCAAGCTGCAGAAATCACCCTGATGACTTTCAAATGTTCAGCCTTAAAGAAACTTACCTCACTAAAGAATACAAATAATCATATAACTTCAGTAAAATTAAATAAACAAATATGTTATTTTATGGTTTATTAATTAAACTAGAAAGGATTTTTGAATATCATGTCAATGTTGGTGAGGGTTCAGGGAAGTAGAACTTGGTGGGAGTGTAAATTTATTCATATTCTGGATGGCAAGTTAATAAAAATTAAAAGCCTTTAAATTATCTTTAACTTCTCACCCAGAAATTCCAATTCTAGGAATTTAATGTAAGGAAATAAGATGAAGAACTTCAGCTCCGAAATTAAGCAGATCTGGAAACAAATACTTCTTTCACTTACCAGCTTATGACTTTGGCATTAATTTCTTTAAACGCTCTAAGCTTAACTCTTTCTTTATGTGAAATGGAGTTAATTATGACAGCTAACTCATAAACTCTTAGAAAATGATGTAATCCATATATTTAGGGTTTCTGGATAAAATGTAACTGGAACATCCAATTACATTTCAGGTAAGCAATGAGATTTTTTTCATAGAAATATGTCTCAAATATTTTGACACATGCACATATATATACTAAAAAACATTCAGTATTATCTGAAATTCAAATGAGTATCTTATACCTTTATTCACAAAATATGCAACACTATAATGTACTAGGCATTCAGTAAACTTTAGCTACTAACTTATTTTGTATTGTATTTTCACTTAAAAAATTGATAAACTGGTGACGAACAAGTTTGTCAATTTTAAATTGAAATTATCAGCTCTGTGAAACTGCCAAAAAAGTTTATGCTTATAAAAACTTCATGATATACAGATGAAAGTGCTGAAATACAATCTTAGGAGGTCTCATATCTAGAAATACTCCTGAGTAATCAAAGACATTCAGTATCTTGAGTCTGAATAAACCCAAATTAACTGGAAAACCTGATTTGTTAAAACATTTGAGCATCCCAGTTCTGCTGCACTATAAGAAAATATTTGCTTATACATATATCAAAAAACTCCTCTGATAATAGAGTGAAAGTAGGGCTGCTGACTTTGTAAGAAAAGGAAAGAAACGCATGTGCTATCAATTTGTTACTAATAAAATGTAAACATCCTGAAACTTTAAATCACACTTGATTCAGCAACCAAAAATAAATTCATCTATTTAAAACTGTAAAGTTCTCTCTTTACACCAATAAAATTTAATGACTTATAATTATGCCCCAAAATGTATGTGACACAGTTTAAAACATAAAATATGAAGTGGAACAGTAGTTGCAATTTGTCTTTTCTTCCCCCTCTTAAAGACTGTAGCTGGATGCAGAAGCTGAAAGGAAGTCAGTGTGACAGAGGTTGTCTTCACCATCAAAGTGACTGGATCATAACTGGTGGTGAATGATCGACTCATTTTGGCTGTCTTCATGATAGATGGAGATACTTCCCTGATCAATTCTGCCTGCCACTGTGAAAGGTACTGACCTACACGCAGCTAGAAATGACTGAGCGGAGGTTGAATTTATTGGCTACATACACATCTGGCTGAAGCTGGAGTTGCCCAGAGACTGAGATCCTTTCTCAGTGCGGTTGCCTGAGAAGAATCTGTGAAAGAAACACTATAGAATCTTGGTCTTGAAAATGACTAGTGTTTGGCAGACAAAGATGGGAAAAGAGACATCCTGGGCCAGTGGGAGACACCAAGAGCAAGACTGTTGGGCATCAATGAATAAAGTGAAGCAACATGTTCTTGAGAGTACAAAATGAAAACAAAGGTGAAGTAAATTTGAGCCTACTTAGAGGTACTAAGGAGTATGGATCTTAATAACCTATAAAAGGAAGATAGTGGGGTTTTGTGAACAGATAGACACTGGGCAATAGATACTGATTAGATTTTCAGAAGGCTAGTCCCATGGGAACATAGAAAATGTACTGGTGGAAAAGGGAATGGAGGAACAGAGGTCAGTTAGAACCTCTCAAAGGTTTTGGCATTAAGAGGTGAGAGATGAGGTTTACGGAAGCAGAGATAACAGAAATAAAGCAGCCATGATTTAAAGCAAGCCAAAGGAAGTGGCAGTCACAAAAACGGTTTATACTAGGAGCTGTAAGATGGATAGAGAGGAATATGGCTTAAAAGGGGAGAGGGCAGAGGCAAATTTGATTAAAAAAAAAATCAATGATATGTTGGTAGGTGTTTAAGTGGAAATGCCCACTAGAAACTGGAAATGCAGAATTCCATCTTTGAGGAAATCTTGATGATGTAAGCAAAAACCTTAGAGACCATGGCAGGGAGGGAAAACTGAGTTACTGAGAGCACGTTGAAGAGAAGAGGTGGAGGGGTACAATTTATTCCCATTTAATCCCTAAGATAATTTCTTCCACAAAAATGGATGGATGAAAAAGAAACATTGAAAATATGGGACCAGGAATTAAGACCAGAGACCAGAGTCTTGGTGACGTGAATAAAACTAGCTTAGAATTCTATCACAGCAGTCAAAGTTGGAATGATATTCAAGTAGGCAAGAGTAGCCAGTTAATGGAACCAGCCAAGCAACAGGAAAAGAGTCATTTCAGGTAGGCCAAATGTTGAGAGTAAGGACGTTGAGGTAGCAAAGAGGGCGGAAACGTTGGTATATTGCCTTACAAAGAGCACGGGGTTTGACGTCTTACCAGGGTTTGAATGCTGGTAGTTCAGTTCAGTTCAGTCACTCAGTCGTGTCCGAATCTTTGTGACCCCATGGACTGCAGCACGTCAGGCCTCCCTGTCCATCACCAACTCCCGGAGCTTACTCAAACTCATGTCCATTGAGTCGGTGATGTCATCCAACTATCTCATTCTCTGTCATCCCCTTCTCCTCACACCTTCAATTTTTCCCAGCATCAAGGTCTTTTCCAATGAGTCAGTTCTTCACATCAAGTGGCCAAAGTATTGGAGTTTCAGCTTCAGCATCAGTCCTTCCAATGAATATTCAGGACTGATTTCCTTTAGGATTGACTGGTTGGCTTTCCTTGCAGTCCAAGGGACTCTCAAGAGTTTTCTCCAACACAACAGTTCAAAAGCATCAATTCTTTGGCACTCAGCTTTCTGATTTATTGACTAAGCCAAAGCCTTTGACTGTATGGATCACAACAAACTGTGGAAAATTCTGAAAGAGATGGGAATACCAGACCACCTGACCTACCTCCTGAGAAATCTGTATGCAGGTCAAGAAGTAACAGTTAGAACTGGACATGGAACAACAGACTGGTTCCAAATAGAGAAAGGAGTATGTCAAGGCTGTATATTGTCACCCTGCTTTTTTAACATATACACAGAGTACATCATGTGAAATGCCAGGCTGGAAGAAGCACAAGCTGGAATCAAGATTGCTGGGAGAGATATCAATAACCTCAGATACACAGATGACACCACCTTTATGGTAGAAAGCAAAGAAGGGCTAAAGAGCCTCTTGATGAAAGTGAAAGAGGAGAGTGAAAAAGTCGGTTTAAAACTCAACATTCAGAAAACTAAGATCATGGCATCCAGTCCCATCACTTCACTGCAAATAGATGAGGAAACAACGAAAACAGTGACAGACTTTATTTTCTTGGGCTCCAAAATCACTGCAGATGGTGACTGCAGCCATGAAATTAAAAGACGCTTACTCTTTGGAAGGAAAGTTATGACCAAATTAGACAGCATATTAAAAAGCAGAGACATTAATTTGCCAACAAAGGTCCATCTAGTCAAAGCTATGGTTTCTCCAGTGGTCACGTACGGATGTGAGAGTTGAATGCTGGTATGTTTTCATTAAATGGAAATGATAATGCTGTTGTTATTGTTTAATCACTCAGTCCTCTCTGACTCTTTTGAGACCCCAGGAACTGTAGCCTACCAGACTCCTCTATCCATGGGATTTCCCAGGCAAGAATTCTTTCCCCAGAGGATCTCCTGACCCAGGGATCAAACCCATGTCTCCTGCCTTGCAGGCATATTCTTTACTGCTGAGCCACTGGGGAAGCCCAATAATGCTGTTACCAGTGAGAATTTAAAGCAAGGTAATCTGGGTCAGACATTCAGATCGCCAATCAGTTAGGGTCTGAGAACATTTCCTATATCCAAGATGAAGACAGCTAGATTTCTAGAAGTTTTTGGAAAAAAGAGTATTGCATATGTTGAGAAGGATCACTTTAATTAGCCATTTGGATTGGGAAGGGGCATGGTGAGCACCCAACAACTTCCCACCCCATCCTTGCCAAGGCCACTGACATAACTTGACTGTTTTGAAGAGAAGAAAATGCAAAGCTTTTATTTTCGAGGTGGACTGTGCTCCTGTGGTCACCTTATGGGGTATCACTTCTGTGCTTATTCCTTATGTGGGGCTCATTGTCCTAGCTAATCAAACGCTAAATAAATATTTGAAGAATGCTGTTTGGAGGGGATGCAAATTAGCTTTCCTGAAACACCCACAGGTTTCAGCCTGGTTCTGATCTAATTTTTGCCATAATTAAATGTAAAATTGGCCCTCTGCATCCATGGCTTCGTATCTGTGGATTCAACTAATTGTAGATAGAAAATATTCAAATTAAAAAAACAAAATTCTGGAAAGTTCCAAAAAGGCAAAACTTGAATTTGCAGGCACCAGTAACTATTTACATAGGATTTATGTTGTATTTACATAGTATTTCCACTGAATGAGCTATTGTAAGTAATTTAAAGATAATTTAAAGTAAATGGGAGGATGTTTGTCAGTTATTTGCAAATACTAGGGCAACCCACCCCAGTATTCTTGCCGGGAGAACCCCATGAACAGAGGAGCCTGGGGGGCCCAGTTCAGAGGTCTCAAAGAGTCTCAAAGTGTTGGACAGGACTGAAGGACTGAGCACACAGCACACACCATGTTATGCCAAGGACTTGAGCATCCTGAGGCTTTGGTATCTGCATATTCTACACAGATATCAAGTTGACAATTTTAAAAGAAATATTGGGGCTTAGTGAGCACCCAGGGCTTTCCAAGTGGTATAGTAGTAAAGAATCCACCTGTCAATGCAGGAGACATAAGAAATGTGGGTTTGATCTCTGGGTCGAGAAGATCCCCTGGAGTAGGAAATGGCAACACACTCCAGTATTTTTGCCTGGGAAATGCCATGGAAAGAGGAGCCTGCTGGGCTATAGTCCATGGGTCACAAAGAGTCAGACACAACTTAGTGATTAAACAACAAGAACAACAACAAGTGAGTACCCCATCCAATAAGTGGTACCCAACAATTTCAAAATTGTGATCTAAATGATGTGGCTATGCCAGGGATCTTTGTAAAGCATTCCTGAGAGAGAAAGATTAAAACAGAGGTTTAGAAAGGGGTATGGAAGGCTTTCATGCCAGACCAATGAATGAAGACAAAGGAAGACACTAAAATGAGATTTTGAAATACACATTTTTAGCCTTGAAACCTCAGTTTTGGTCTCAGCCTATCATTGACAAACAAGGTGAGTGTAAACTCCCCTGAGCCTGTTTCCTACCTAGCCTGTAAATGCAAAATGCCACTTCATAAGTTTATTGTGGTACCCAGGCAATTACATGGCAATACAACATTGTAGAAACCAAAATGAAGGGTGTTAGAAAAGGGAGCACATAGTGAAAACTGAAACAAATGTTTACCGAAAGAAAGCCAGGGACAGTAGCTGCAGAGGGAAGTGGGTCCGGCGACTGACTTCCATGCTGATCTCACTCCCTATCTCTGCCTCTTTCCTTCATTTAGCTGCTTTCATAATGCAGGAAGAATTACTGTTCAGAGCAGAAAAGACATCACTGACACAGTCAATGAAAGGATAATAAACACAAAAGTGTGAGTCGCTCAATCGTGCCCAGCTCTTTGCAGCCCCATGGACTGTAGCCCGCCAGGCTCCTCTGTCCATGGAGTTCTCCAGGCCAGAATACTGGAGTGGGTCACTATTCCTTTCTCCAGGGGATCTTCCTGACCCAGGGATCGAATCCAGGCCTCCTGCATTGCAGACAGTTTCTTTACCATCTGAGCCACCAGGAAAGTCCCAATAAACACAAATCTCACTATAAAGAAAGCTCTCTTATGAGAGGGATCCTTTCTTTCTTCTTTCATATATGGAACACAGCATAAAAGTAACATTTATACAAGTCATTAAATATACACTTTTCTAAGTGAGATATTCTTTTGTTGTCTTAGACTTATTTTTGTGTTTTCTTGTCAATGGACTCTGCGTTACTATCATTAAACTACCCACCAAACTCATTTCTCAGCTGATGACTATGAAGATGAGCTACGTCCAAGGCTGGCTGCAAACAATCCCTGAGACATACCCCCTATAGAGCCCTGTGAGGTGATGCCATTGACCTCATGTTCCTACCAATGACCTGTTCACAGAGAAACATACCTTTCAAAGCTGGGGAACACATGGAGATGGAGTGATACTGTGACCCTCAAAACAGTTTATTCTGTTGCCAAGATAACCAATAAGCACTGCATTTTTGTTCCCTGTTACGTTTTCATTCTTGTTTATGCATGTATATAAATTACATAAACATATATTTTATTGTAGTCCAGAAGATAGTGATGCTTGGATTTTAAAACCACCAGGAACATTCTGCCCCTTCCGTCCTCTTTCCTTTTCCCACCTTCATTACCCTCACCTCTGCATGACAAGCAGGTAATTATTGACACCAATGAATGACAGGAAGGCACTTTTTCCTGCTGCCTCTTTTCAACCGATCCCATCCTGACAGCTATGCACGAACACTCTCTGGGTCAGGGGTGTGATTTCTAAGAAAAGCCACTGTTCTTGTATTAAAAGGAAAATGGTCTAGTTTCATGCATCTATAAACAAGGAATGGGTGACAATCCCTGAAGATTTGGGGTGATTTCCATTTTAATCAAGTGGCATAAACTATTAATGTTTACTATTAAATTTATAATAACAGATTAAATAGTAATATTGCTGTCTGGGGAAATAGATATCATGGTGCCAGTTGCCCTGAAATTGCATTAATAGATAATATAGTGGCTGTATTGGCCTCTGGTCTGCCATATCTTACATTTCTATTTTCATTGGTGTTTTAAAGTGATAAACCTAAACTGTTTCTGTTAAGAGAAAAACATTATTATAAATTATTATTCTTGCTTAATTGATAAAATGTGCATTTTATTTCACTTTATACTCTAGTTATTAGAAAAAATATAAGTTGCAAAGTCGTTTTTACAAGTCAACATGGCACAGTCAGGTTTAGATTAATTGAAATAGTGGCTTCACAAGACCAGAACGTATAAAAATGTATCTTATCTCTTGCCTAACTTCAAACAGAATCACACTTACATTATCTCAGATGGAGGAAATCCTTCTGCCTTTAAAGATTCCTAATATGCTTTCCTCTCTCATTTTCCTCATCCTACAAAGGGGACAAAGTTGATATCATAAAAATGAAAAATTAAGGAAATTATACATTCACTTAGCACACTACCTAGCAAATAATAGCTGTTCAAAATAACTATGATTTTCTCATTCCTAAAGAAACCTCATATATATGTACAAATACAGATGAAAAGAATTTCAGGACTGTGAACTAGAATGCATTTCCCTACAGAATCATTCATTCTAGGCTGCATAATTTTTTTCACCAAGCATTCCTTGAACTTGCACCACACGATCTGTTGGCACTAAGGAATAAAAAAATCCAATGTGACCTTGACATCAAGGGCCTTGCATTGCGTTACACCACAGCAGCATGCAATTCTGAGCATGCTTTTGCAGGCTAGTTGCTCTAAAATCTTAAATATGAACTGTTTGGAAAGTTACAATATAAAGATGTAAACAATGATGTAACAGAAAGAATGCCATGTGTAATTTTTTTTTTTTTTTTGGTCTGTGTAAATCAGATTTTTATCGTGCTCATAAAGTGAGAAAATAAAATCTTGACTTATCTCAAAATGAACAGAGTATAAAGGATGCACAAATCACATTTCAATACCCATTACTTGTTCCAAACATGCTTAATGGATAAACTCACAAAACTTGAAATCTGTAAACAAAAAGATTCTTACTTTCAGCACAGCAAATTACATAAGCTAAACAATAACAACAAAAGTCATCCTTATTTCATATAACAATAAACATATGAAATCCCAAATTCACTCAGCAGCCTATTAATAAACACCATGGGTTGGAGATAAAGCATTCTTCCAGTGTTGAGATGGATAAAACAAAGAAACAAGTGAACAAACAAAAACATAAAACAGAACAATGTAAGCACAGTGGAAGATATGATAGGATACACAAATGAATCAATTTGAGCTCCTGAAGAGAAGAATCACTTTGGAAATGCAAGTGAAATAAAAAGAAACCATATCCATTAAAAATACATGCCATTCACTTGAGACTACAAAACAAGGAAATTAAGCACCCTACCTAAAGCCATGATAATGTTTCCACCACGAAGCATATCTTAACTTGTCTAAACAAGAAAAAAAGGTTCTCTTATTCATATAAATACTTGTGCTGTGCTTGTATAATATGTAACTCAATAGAAAACAGAAGCTTATTATCCATCTTTCTCTTTCAGGGAGGTCTGTGGGTCTTCATTCTTTATTCTGATAACTGTGTCATCAACAACATCATCAATAAGTACTTATTTATTGTAGCTCTATGGGTAAAAATCATGTTGTTACACATGGATTCCTCAATCGAAAGAGTTTAAAATTGTTCATATCCAAAGAATGTGTCCAGAATTCTGGCAAATAATACTGTCATCCATTTACCAAAAGATTTATAACCATTGCCTTCACACCAGGCACTGTGTTTAGTGTGAAAACAAATCAAGTTTACAGTTGACTGGTGAAGAGGGGCATTAAACAATGTGAAATCTTAGACTATAATTACGTTATGCCAGAAGACTATCTAACTGGCTTCAGAAAACGTCACAATAGCCTTCTAAATGTACAAGCCTCATAATAGTGATCAAAAGCAGGATTCTGGAAATAAAAATTATCTGTTGGTGAAAGAAGACAAGGCAGAAAAGAAACACATTCTTGGAGGGAAATACCTTGGAGAGAAACCAACAAAGAAGAAGTAGCAAAAGTAATTACTTTCTGAATTTCTTTGGACTTCTGGATCTGAAACACTTCTTAAAAGTTGCACTAATATGTTATTTTTGTGATGCAGTTTTGAATGGAACACACAGCAGAGACATTTTAGCCTCCCTGATAGATGAACATTGCTTTTCCAGAAGTTCCTGTACTTTTCACACAGGGAAGGAAAGCATGAGTAATCTTTGCAGCCAGATCTATTTCTCTCATTTCCTGTTTGACAAAAAGTTTCTTTAGAGAAATGAAAAATAAACTGAGGTCATTAATAACTTTACAGAGTATATCTTGAATGGTGGATAGATAATTATAAAGGGTCTCCAATGCACATTTTGCATCTTTCTTTATCTTTTAGTAAAACAGTGTATTCCTGCGATGCCAATAGACCACTTTTCCAAGGCACTGAGTCAGAGTGTGTTCCAAGCAAAGAGAGAAGGAAGCATTGAAGAGGAAAAGTTAACGTTTTACATAATCACCTTCTCCTTCTGCCTCTGTAACTCAGCTTGCCGTGCAAAGTCTAGATCATGTAGGTCACGTAGCCTCAGAAAGTGGGGACTTGCAATACTAGGAACTGGAGTTTATCTCACTCACCCTTGTCCTGCTCTTTGCAGTCGCTCAGCCCTGCAAACTGCTTCATCATGCCTGTCCAGGTCAAACATTTCCCTTCCCATCTTGACCACTGTTCCCGCACAAGTGAAACCCCTTAGTTTAAACCAGCCTATTAACAGCTAGTGTTGCCCACTACAGTCTGTCTATAAAAACTCTGTAGTGTCTTTGTCCGGGGCTCAGAGTTTGGAGTGTTAACTCCTCTGGGCCCACCAGCGTAATGAACCTGAGTTCTCCATCTCTCCGAGTGTGGTGCTGGGTTTCTCGAGTACTGGTTTCTGTAACAGCTTGACTCCAGAAGAGTTATAGAAGAGGACTACACATAGAGTCTCCTCCGTTACCTGCACTTTCTGTGCAAGCTTTCTCTCATTTTAAAGGGATTTTTTAACTAATTAATAGAAAGAAATAGAAGATATCCAAAACCAAGAAGTCAGATTGAGAGATTTCTTGCAAATTCTTAACATTCACTGGCCATGGATTATCTAAGTGCTCACAAAAAGTATTTGGATTAATGATGTGTATTCAATAAGGCTTCCTTTCCCCAATTCTTTAACTGGAGTTGGGGGAAAGGCTTTTATCTCTTCGTGTGTAGCTGACAATGCCTCAAACTGTGGCCAAAGAAGAAAAAAATTCAGATTTCAAGCAGAAGTCAGCTTTCCATCCAATATTTTTCAGATTCTGACATGAAACAGAAGAGTGTTTTTTAAGCCTTTTTGTCATAGAGACCAACAACCTTAGTAATGGGAAAGGGTGGTGGGGCATGAAGAGAGGCCAGGAGAAAGGATGGCTAGAAACAATGAAAATAGTTTGAGTTGCGTAATAGTCTTTCTTCCTACATAAGGAAGTCAGCAGAAGCAACTGAGGTGGTTATTCATTAAAATCTGTTTCAGTTGATTTATGAACCCTGATCACTCTCTGTCAAGAGTCATTTCCAGTGATGAAAGTAATACTGGCATCTTCATGACATAGTCTAAGGCAGAAGTAACACATGTGTGAGATAAGATCATCCCAAAGTAGCCTTCCTTGTCTTTTCTCTATGTCACTTTTCCTCCTAATTCACCAGTCTTTCACTCTCCCTGACCTCATCTCCTAGAACTTCTGCCAATGCTGCCAACATGCTTCAGACTCTGCCTATAAGATACAAGAGCTTCCCTGGTGGCTCAGCGGTAAAGACTCTTCCTGCAAATTCAGGAGATGAAGGAGCAAGCGTTCAATCCCTGGGTCAGGAAGATCCCCGGGAATAGGAAATGGCAACCCACTCCAATATTCTTGCCTGGAGAATTCTATGGACAGAGGAGCCTGGCGGGTTATACTCCATGGGGTTGCAGAGAGTCGGACATGACTGAACAACTCAGCACACACACACACACACACACACACACACACGGTACCAATTCTCAGGCCACTGCTGCCTGCCACTATGGTTTCCATTCATATGTTTGTGACTACAGCACCAACATCAGTCACTTCTTCAGTTTCTAGCTCCTCTGGGCCGTGTCTCACCCCAGCACATTTCCTCCGCATCCAGCATGCCTCCCTCAGCTGTGCAACAGCCTTCTTCTCCCCCGCTCTGAGCGGTGACCAACAGAACTGCCAACAGCTGGTTGCTCAGTACTAAGAAAAACAACTCAAACTTTTCTGTATCTGGGTCCACACATTCACCAAATTTGAATTTTAAAACTACAGAAACTGTATAAAAAATATTTGATGAGAGGCTATCTTGCTTGACTAACTGAAGGTTCTTCCAAATTCTCAAAAATGAATGAACTTTACTCATTTTTCTTTCTGATTTGTTTACCCATAACAACAATTAAAAAAATGAAGGTGGTCACCATGATAAATATCTTTTTTTAAAAAATCCAAAACTTTGCAGTTTCCTGGACCTCAAAAAAAGCATCTCAGGTATTAATTGACTGTCTATTTTGCACAGAACAGGGTGCTTTTCATGGTGAGGGGTAATTAGGTCTAGACACACAAAAATCTTAGAAACATGAGGAGACAAATGCACATAAAACATCAGGTATGCAAATATCAATAGTACATAATATCCCTTCATCTATAAATTGTAGCTCTACGTAGCATTGAATCTCATAATTTATTAGTGGAACTCTTGTAGGATTTACTTAGACTTGTTTTAAGTGCCAACAGTATACACAACACAAGGAGCTACATTCCTGGAAAGTAGTTTCAAAATCCTCTCCCCAATCTCTCTTAAGAGATGTAAGTAGTGTATATAGGCCTTGGATATTCAGTAATCCTGATAAATGATTTTAAAAGTCCCATTCTTCCAACAGTTTGCCCTCTGAATAATAATTGGACTTCCTTCTAGCATGCTATCCTCCTGGTATCTGTTTTGTATCAACTCAGATTGGACTTTTCCTTAAGGATTTTATCCCTACCAGGTTTGTTTAGATGACCTATTTGCCTTCCTTATCATTACAATGGTGTCAATAGACCAGTTTTGAACTTCTGGTTCTACTTAAAGAAAAAAGTATAGTTTTATTCACTTATGAGAAAATTTGTATAGAGAGTATTTTCTAGAAAATACCAAACTTACTTGAAATACTCTTTCCTCCCCTAGACTTTAGAGGTTATGCAACTGAATAATAAAAATCTCACAATAAGAGTTTCTTCCTGAATCTCACACTTTTGGCTACAAAATCACAATATACTCTCACTCTATAAAGTTTTCTTATAAATGAATAAAACTATATTTTTTCTTTAAGTGCTTTAAAATGAGCTCATAGATGCTTTATGAAAATGTATTTTCTATTTCTATTAATCAATCATCCAATTTAACACATCTGGTATTTCAAATTTGTCTCCAAAAAGTGAAGGGTGAAAACAATTATAATTTATAATTTCCACTACTGAGGTCTGCAGTTTCTATCTGTGACACATTTAGAAATCATTGATTCATCATCTCAATGCTTTTATGAAATGGATATTATCTCTATAGTTACATGGGTTAAAGCTAAAAAAACTTTTTTTAAAAAGTAATCCTGAAAGTAACCTAATTTTGAGGAGGACTTAAATCACCATCAGGGAAAATGTTTTAAAAGCTGAATTTGATGGTTTAAATGATGGTTATTTTTGATTATTCCCTACATTACCTTAGGACATAATGAAAATCATGCAAGTTTTAGAACCAATACTAAGGGAAAATTTTTTCAGTGCAAAACGTCAACAACATCTTTTAAAAGAGTTCATAAGGTTGATTGCTGCGGTTTGCAATCCATATGTTTATAAGGCTGCCAGTCTAAACTATCAAGCTTGAGAACTTTAAAAATTCAGTATATTTAGATTTGGCATCAAAAAACTTTATGTGAGAAAAATCCACGTTTCATTAAATCTCAAGGAAATATATATGAATAAAATAAGTAGTTAACCATAATTATCTTTCTCTCATCTCTCTAGGACACTAAGTATACAGATTGATCTTGTCACCTGAGTTTTCTATTTATTAAGTCAGTTATCTTTGTTTTCAGGCCTATTCATGGAAGTTTTCATTTTTTTTTAATTTAGTAAGTATAAACTGATGATAGATGAGAAAAATGGAAATATTTTGCTTTGTGATAACTATCATGAATGTTTTAGAAAATTCTCCAAAAGATGAGCTATTACAAATTTTCAGGTGAGGCCAAGGTGGTGGAGAAAGGAAACCCTGAGCTCCCCCCACCCACATGCACAGAGCAATCATCAGTGAGAACAGTCTAAAGACTAGGGGATAAGGTATTCCACTAAAGACATGAGGCAGAAACCAGGGCAGAGAGTCCATTCTCAATGTGCATATAAAATCTCACATTCTCCAAGTACCAGCACAGAGGCAGTAGTTTAAAGGAACCCGGGTCAGATCTACCTGCTGGTCTTGGAGAGCCTCCTGGAGAGGCAGGAAGCAGCTGGGACTCCAGCTGGGAATGAAGAATCTGGTGACAGGCGTTTGGCAGAGTTAATTCTATTGCAATGACACTAATGCTCATGAGGATGATTTAAAACTCTTTCCTCAAGTCTGTAAGTGCTAGAGGCTTAACAGTCTCCCAGTGGACAGACACCAGACCTGTGGCCTGTGTAGCAACTCATATAAGGGCCCAGTCCTACCTCCAGTGGGCCAGCACCTGGGGATGCAACCCATGACCCTCAAAGCCAGCCACGTTGGGCTTCCATTGGCCACAGCTTCCCGACTTCCCCACCAGCAGGCAAGTGCCAGCCTGCGGATAAGCGGCCTGCATAGCCATCTGCCCAGGGACATGTTCTCACTCTTCAGAGGGCCCACAGCTACCATATGAGGCAAGGGCTTGCAGTCAGCATGACCGGGGAGTTGGTCATGCACAAGTGAACCCCCAGTCATCAGACCTGACTCCACAGAAGGGGTCCCCTTAGAGAATATGGCTCTAGTGACCGGAGTAGAGCACGCTGCTGGGTCCTATAAGGCATCATCTACTTAAGGCCGCTTCTGTAAGATCAGAAACCATAACCAACCTACCAAATACACAGAAATAAACACAGATAGTTCATAAAATGATCAGAAAAAGAATATGATCCAAACCAAGGGATGGGAAAAGACCTCTGAAAAAGAACTAAACTTAAATGGAGATAAGCAATCTACCCAATAAAGAGTTCAAAAAATGAAAGTGAAAGTATTTGTTGCTCAGTCACGTCTGACTCTCTGTGACCCCACAGACTGTAGCCCACCAGACTTCTCTGTCCATGCAATTCTTCAGGCAAGAATACTGGAGTGGGTTACCAATCCCTTCTCCAGAGAAACTTCTCAACCCAGGGACTGAAAAATCACCTGCACTGTAGGCAGATATTTTTATCATCTGAGCCACCAGGGAAGAAAGAGTCAGATAATGACCACAAAGATGCTCAGTGAACTCAGAAGTTTGGATGAACACAGTGAGAAGTTCCACAAAGAGAAAATAGAAAGAAAAATCAAACATAATTGAAAAATGCAATAAATGAAATAAAAATGCACTAGAAGGAATCAAGAGTAGATTAGATGATAAGATCAGCAATCTGGAAAAGAGTGTAGTGAAAATCACTCAAACTACACAGAAAAAAAGGAAAAGCAATTAAGTAAGAGTAGCTTAAGAGACCTCTGGGACAACGTCAAACATATTAACATTCATGTTACAGAGGTTCCAGAAAGAGAAGCGACGGAGAAATGGACAGAGAACTTATTTGAAGAAATAACAGCTGAAAACTTTCCTACACTAGGAAAGAAAAGACATTCAAGTTCAGGAAGCACAGAAAGTTCCAAACAAGGTGAACCCTCCAAAAAAAAAAACATCCAAGGATACATGGCAATTAAAATTGAAAACATTAAAGACAAAAAAATAATAATAATATTTAAAACAGAAAGTGAAAAGCAACTAGTTATGTATGTATAAAAGAACTATGATCACCTGACATTTCAGCAGAATCTTTAAACTAGAAGGGAGTGGCGCAATGTTCAAAGTGATAAAAGGAAGAAAAAAATCCTAAAACCAAGAATATTCTACCCAGCGGGATTTTAATTCAGATTTGAAGGCCAGATAAAGAGTTTTAAAGACAAGAAAAACTAAAGAACTTTAGCACAATTAAACCAGTTTTACCAGGAATTTTAAAAAGAACTTCTCTAAACAAAAACAAAAAAAATCTACAACTAGAAATATGGAAATTATGACAGAAAAAAAAATCTCACTGATAAATGCAAACATACAGAAAAGGTAATAGATTGGTCACTTAACAAAGATAGTAGAAAGAATAAAAGAGAAAAGTAATACAATTATCCATGTCTATAGTTAGAAATTAAAGGGTACACAAAATAAATTTTTAAAAAAAGCAAACCAAGGGCATAAAATAAAACATCAAAAAAAAAATAATAATAAAGCCTGGGGAAGGGAGTAAAAATGTAGAATTATTAGAACACATTTGAACTTATGAGAACTTCAACTTAAAATAATCATATGAATATAAATATATTCACATACCTCACAGTAACTATAAAACAAAAATTGTAAAAGACACAAAAATAGAAAAGAATCCAAACATAACACTAAACATAGTTGTCAGTCATAAGGAAAGGGAGCTAAAGTAAAAGAAAGTAAAACAACAAAATGTAACTAAAACACAAGAAATAAATCAACCAAATGGCAATAAATGTATGTCTATCAACAATTACTTTAAATGTAAATGGACTAAATGCTTCAATCAGAGACAGAAAGAGGCTGGACGGACAATGAAACAAGACCTATCATATCTAAAGGTATATAATGCAGACCTAAAATACACACAGGTTGAAAGTGAGAGGATGGAAAATCACATTCCATGTAAAGGGAACCAAAGAGAAACCTGGGCAGCAACATTTATTTCAGACAAAATCGACTTTAAAACAAACACTGTAAGAGGAGACAACAATACATAATGATAGAGGTCAATCCACAGAGATTTAACAATTGTAATGGCAAAAAGTGAAGAGGAACTAACAAGCCTCTTGATAGGGGTGAAGGAAGAGAGTGAAAAAGAGTCAAAAAACCTAGATTATGCCATCTGGTCCCATCACTTCATGGCGAGTAGTTGTGGAAACAATGGAAACACTGACCGACTTTATTTTCTTGGGCTCCTAAGTCACTGCAGATGGTGACTGCAGCCATGAAACTAAAAGACGCTTGCCCCTTAAAGGAAAAGCTATGACTAATCTGGACAGCATATTGAAAAGCAGAGACGTCACTTTGCTGACAAAGATCCATCTGGTCAAGGCTATGGTTTTTCCAGTGGTCATGCAAGGATGTGAGAGCTGGACCATAAAGAAAGCTGAGCGCCGAAGAATTGATGCTTTGGAACTGTGGTGTTGGAGAAGACTCTTGAGAGTCCCTTGGACTGCAAGGAGATCCAACCAGTCCATCCTAAAGGAGATCAGTCCTGGGTGTTCATTGGAAGGACTGCTGCTGAAGCTGAAACTCCAATACTTTGGCCACCTGATGCGAAGAGCTGACTCATTGAAAAAGACCCTGATGCTGGGAAAGATTGAAGGAAAAAGGAAAAGGGATGACAGAGGATGAGACAATGAGACAGCATCACCATCTCAATGGACATGAATCTGAGCAAGCTATGAGAGACAGTGAAGGACAAAGGAGGCTGGCACGCTGCAGTCCGTGTGGTCACAGAGAGTTGGACACAACTTAGCAACCAAACAACAACAAACATAAAATCAAAAGGAAACACTGGTTTTAAAAGACATATTAGGTTAAAGTCTATTATGAGATATACACAGAGAATTCCACTGAAAAGCAACAAAATACACATTTTTTCAAATGCACAGAAAACATTCTCCAAGATAAAACACTTGCTAGACCTTGAAACAACTCTCAATAAATTTAAGAAAAATGAAATCATTTCACAGATTGTTTTCAACTTTGACAGTATGAGACTAGAAATCAAAGACAAGGAAAAAAAAAACAACTGCAAAAACCACAAACACGTGGAGTTTAAACAATATTCAAGTAAACAAGCAATGGGTCACTGAAGAAATCAAAGAGGAAATCAAAAAATATCTGAAGACAAATAAAAATGAAAACGCAATCATCCAAAATCCATGGGATGCCGCAAAAGCAATTTTAAGCAGTAAGCTTATAGTGATACAGGCCCAACTCAGGAAACTAAAAAATCTCAGACAAATAATCTAACCTTACACCTAAAGAAACCACAAAAAGAAGAACAAACAAAACTCAAAGAAAGGAAGGGAATAAATAATAAAAATCAAGCAGAAGAAAAATAAAATAGAAACCATAAAAAAAAAAAAAATAGAAAGGATCAATGAGACAAAGATCTGTTTCTTTGAAAAGGTACATAAAATTGATCATCTGTTATCCAGACTCACCAAGAAAAAAGGGAGAGGGCCTCAAATTAATAAAATCGGAAATTAAAAAGAAGCTACATCTCACAGAAATGCAAACAGGGCCAAATAGTTTTTAATTAAGGTGTGTACATTTTTATTTTAGGATTAATGCTATTCCACACTTAACAGTATGCAGTAGAGTGTAAGCATACATTTTATAGACACTGGAAAAACAAAAAATGTTGGGACTCAAATTTTCATAATATTTGCTTTACTGCAGTGGGGTGGTCTGGAGCTGAGCCTGCAATAACTCTGAGGTATGTCTGGATATATGTTTACAGTTGACATTTTAACTTATAGGTCCAATTATCTGTGGATTTTTTCTTTAAATACTACTGTAGCTCTGTGGTTGATTGAGTCTGAAAATGCTAAGCAGGGGAGGGAGGGCTGGCAGGAAATTTTTATGCAGATTTTTGACTGCACAGGCATCCATGCTCCTAAACTCAGTGTGGTTTATACTACCATGAATGCACACATAAGGTCTCTGGGTCAGGGACAGGTTGTCATTAGATATGTCAATAGAAATGTGGGTTCCTCATGTCCCATTCCCCTCTTCAGAGCAACACAGAGAACCTGCTTCATTACCATACTCAAATTTGCATCAATAATGTTATTGGCCAGATCTTTATAGCTATGTGAACTAAATAAATATTTTAGTCACTCACATAATTGATGCCGTGAATCTGCTTTACATTAATCATAGTTCAGACCAGGTGTTGGTTGATTTTCTTTACTTTCCCAAGAGACCTGGGGAGAGAGGATGACATTTGTAATAGCGACGCTCAAGCTTTAGCATGTATTAGAATCGCCTGAAAATCTTACACCTCTTACTGTGCCCCCATGAGGGTCTATAATTCCCTCCATCAGGGATTAGGCCCAAGAACTTGCCTTTTTAAAAAGCCCCCAGGTGAGGTTAATGGCACTGGTCTAGGGAAGGCACTTGTAGAACCATTAAATTACAGTGTTTCTAAAACTTTAATTGACAGAAATCACTTGGGGATCTTGGAACAATGCACCTCTGAGGTCTGGGGCAGAGCTTGCCACGTTGCATTTGTAACAAGCTCCAGGTGATGCTACCATTTCTGATCCACAGATTGAACGCTTTGAGTAGAAAGGACCAGCATAGGCATTACTCAGAAGATGATAGAAAAGTGAAATTGAAACTCAACTGAACAAACATATTGATTGTCCACTATGTATCACACACTATAAAGGTTGCTAGTGTCCTGAAATGAATTACACCCTGTCTATAAACTCAATAAAGTTTAGACAGGAAATCAGAAAACTAAACACATAATTATCATGATTCAGTTCAGTTCAGTTGCTCAGTCGTGTCCGACTCTGCCACCCCATGAATTGCAGCACGCCAGGCCTCCCTGTCCATCACAAACTCCCGGAGTCTACTCAAACTCATGCCCATCGAGTTGGTGATGCCATCCAGCCATCTCATTCTCTGTCATCCCCTTCTCCTCCCGCCCCCAATCCCTCCCAGCATCAGGGTCTTTTCCAATGAGTCAGTTCTTCGCATGAGGTGGCCAAAGTATTGGAGTTTCAGCTTCAGCATCAGTCCTTCCAATGAACACCCAGGACTGATCTCCTTCAGGATGGACTGGTTGGATCTCCTTGCAGCCCAAGGGACTCAAGAATCTTCTCAAACACCACAGTTCAAAAGCATCAATTTTTCGGCGCTCAGCTTTCTTCACAGTCCAACTCTCTCATCCATACATGACCACTGGAAAAACCGTAGCCTTGACTAGACGGACCTTTGTTGGCAAAGTAATGTCTCTGCTTTTTAATATGATTAAGGCATAGTAAAAGTTGCCGCAGCTCTTAGTTAGAGCTAAGAAGGGGTAATGTTTGGAAACCGCACAGACAGGTTTTTCTTGGGGAAAAAAAAGCAAATATGATTTACCTTACCTAAAATACTCAAAAGAATTAAACTTCAGAGGCAATTTGAACATTTTGAACTTGTCTGAGTTGACACAGACACTAGAAGAGGCAAGAAGACAAAAAAGCACTACTTTAAATAGTTAGACCAAGCAAGCATTTTCACTTTAAAAGGTCTTAAATTCAGCCGAACAAATAAATGTGTTAAGCTCCACTTTAAAAAGAAAAGAAAATAAATAAGCAAATAAGACCACGGGATTTTAGGTAAGGTAAATAATGCTTCACAAAATCACTCAGATTCCCATAGATTTAAGTTAATGCAAATATCACACGCCAAACCAAAGCCATGTCAGCTTCTTGTAGGTCCTGTGAGAAGGCCCTCTGACGTACCTCGAGCAAATCTGAAGCCTTACCTCTGCTCTGATGGGCCAGCAGATCTGCACCTCCAAACAGCCCCTGTGTTAGCAGGGGACATTCAGACTCAGGACACTATAGTCACTTGATTCCTATACAACTGAAAGGTTTCTGAAGAAGTATTTTCTCCTGATATAATGCAAAGTGTAAATTCCCCAAGTTTTCAGGCACCAGACATTTGTGAAAGGTGGAAGTTGCTCAGTACTGTCCGACTCTTTGCAACTCCATGGACTACACAGTCCATGGATTTCTCTAGGCCAGGATACTGGAGTAAGTTCTGTTCAGTTCAGTTGAGTCGCCCAGTCGTGTCCAACTCTTTGTGACCCCATGGACTGCAGCACACCAGGCTTCCGTGTCCATCACCAACTCCCAGAGCTTGTTCATACCCATGTCCATTGAGTCGGTGATGCTATCCAACCATCCCATCCTCGGTCATCCCCCTCTTCTCCCACCTTCAATCTTTCCCACCGTCAGGGTCTTTTCCAATGAGTCAGCTCTTCGCATGAGGTGGCCAAATATTGGAGTTTCAACTCCAGCATCAGTCCTTCCAATGAACACTCAGGACTGATCTCCTTTAGGATGGACTGGTTGGATCTCCTTGCAGCCCACGGGACTCTCAAGAGTCTTCTCCAACACCACAGTTCAAAAGCATCAGTTCTTAAGCACTCAGCTTTCTTTATGGTCCAACTCTTACATCCATCATGACTACTGGAAAAATCATAGCTTTGACTAGACAGACCTTTGTTGGCAAAGTGATGTCTCTGCTTTTTAATATGCTGTCTAGGTTTGTCATAGCTTTTCTTCCAAGGAGCAAGCATCTTTCAGTTTCATGGCTGCAATCACCATCCAAAGTGATTTTTGAGTTCAAGAAAATAAAGTCTGTCACTGTTTGTATTGTTTCTGCATCTATTTGCCATGAAGTGATGGGACCAGATGTCATAATCTTAGTTTTTTGTATGTTGTATTTTAAGCCTGAGTTCAATTCCTGGGTTAGGGAAGATCTCCTAGAGAAGGAAATGGCAACCCCCTCCAATATTCTTGCCTGGAAAATCCCATGGACAGAGGAGCCTGGTAGGTTACAGTCCATGGGGTCACAGAGTTGGACACAACTGAGTGACTTCATTTTTTAAGCCAAATTTTTCACTTTCTTGTTTCACTTTAATCAAGAGGCTCTTTACTTCTTCTTCACTTTCTGCCATAAGGGTGGTGTCACCTGCATATCTGAGGTTATTGATATTTCTCCCAGCAATCTTGATTTCAGCTTGTGCTCCATCCAGCCCAGCATTTCTCATGATGTACTCTGCATGTAAGTTAAATAAGTAGGGTGACAATAAGTAGGCTCCCGATTTGGAGCCAGTCTGTTGTTCCATATCCAGTTCTGACTGTTGCTTCTTGACATGCATACAGGTTTCTCAGGAGGCAGGTAAGGTGGTCTGGTATTCCCATCTCTTTAAGAATTTTCCAGTTTGTTCTGATCTACATAGTCAAAGGCTTTGGCGTGATCAATAAAGCAGAAGTAAGTGTTTTTTTCTGGAATTCTCTTGCTTTTTTGATGATCCAACAGATGTTGACAATTTGATCTCTGGTTCCTCTGCCTTTACTAAATCCAGCTTGAACATTTGGAAGTTCACAATTACATACTGTTGACGCCTGGCTTGGAGAATTTTGAGCATTACTTTGCAAGCATGTGAGATGAGTGAAATTGTGTGGTAGTTTGAACATTCTTTGGCACCCTTCTTTGGGATTAGAATGAAACCCGACCTTTTTAGTCCTGTGGCCACTGCTGAGTTTTCCAAATTTGCTGGCATATTGAGTTCAGGACTTTAATAGCATCATCTTTTAGAATTTGAAATAGCTCAATTGGAATTTCATCACCTCCACTTGCTTTGTTTGTAGTGATGCTTCCCAAGGCCCACTTGACTTCACATTCCAGGATGTCTTGTGATCACACCATCGTGGTTATCTGGATCATGAAGATCTTTTTTGGAGAGTTTTTCTGTGTATTCTTGAAATCTCTTCTTAATATCTTCTGCTTCTGTTAAGTTCATGCCATTTCTGTCCTTTATTGTGCCCATCTCTACATGAAATGTTCCCTTGGTATCTCTAATTTTCTGGAAGAGATCTCTAGTCTTTCCCATTCTGTTGTTTTCCTCTGTTTCTTTGCATTGATCGCTGAGGAAGGCTTTCTTATCTCTCCTTGCTATTCTTTGGAACTCTGCTTTTAAATGGATATATCTTTCCTTTTCTCCTTTGCCTTTAGCTTCTCTTCTTTTCTCAGCTATATATAGAGCCTCCTCAGGCAACCATTTTGCCTTTTTGCATTTCTTCTTGGGGTTGGTCTTGATCCCTGCCTTCTGTACAATGTCACAAACCTCTGTCCATAGTTCTTCAGGCACTCTGCCTATCAGATCTAATCCCTTGAATCTATTTGTCACTTACACTGTATAATCATAAGGAATTTGATTTAGGTCAGACCTGAATGGTCTAGTGGTTTTCCCTTCTCTCTTCAATTTAAGTCTGAATTTGGCAATAAGGAGTTCATGATCTGAGCCATAGTCAGCTCCCGGTCTTGTTTTTGCTGACTGTTTAGAGCTTCTCCATCTTTGGCTGCAAAGAATATAATGAGTCTGACTTCAGTATTGATCATCTGGTAATAGCCATTTGTAGAGTTTTCCTTTGTGTTGTTGGAAGAGGGTGTTTGCTATGACCAGTGAGTAGCCTTTCCCTTCTCCAGGGGATCTTTCCAACCCAGCGATTGAACCCAGATCTCCCTCATTGCAGGTGGATTCTTTACCAGCTCAGCCACAAAGGAAGTGCAAGAATACTGGAGTGGGTAACCTCTCCTTTTCCAGGGGATCTACCCAAACCAGGCATGGAACTGGGGTCTCCTGCTTGCAGGCGGAGTGTTTACCAAGTAAACTATCAGGGAAGTCTTTTTGTGGGCAATAGAAAATTAAAAGAAGCAACAACAATGACAAGGCTGCTTTGCTCCTAAACAGAGAAAGAACTTATAAAACTTAAAACATTCATGCAAAGAATTAAGTATAATTGAGCCAGCCCTTTAAATACGGTTTCCAATAGAATTTTATGTCATTTTCACAGTATGATAGTGAGGAGAATAAAGATGCCATCGTGTGGGGGGCATTTTTAAAGTGGTGCTCTTTGGAAGAGGAAAAAAAAAGATAGGGTCGGTCAAGTCTCATCATGTCATCTGTTCAGAGAACTGACCTTGAACTCCTGGTGGGTGAGCAATGGCTGGAGCAGAGGCTGAGTCACTTCCAAACACACACTCCTGGCCTCTTCCTCTCCTCTCTGCCGGGGGCTTTAACCTCATTCCCAGACATCATTTTAGAAAGTTAGAAGACAGCATCCAAAAAAGGATTTAAGCAATATAGCAAACAGATGTGTGGAGAGTTCAAGTTTAAGGGTCTTCTGTCTCTTCAGATGGAGAGTTTTGAATGTATATTCAAGAGCATGTTTCCCCCAGAAAGGAAAGGATAGTTATCCTCTGCCCATGAGCTTAACAAGTGCCAGACAAACCCTAGAACTAACTCACTTTTTTACAGGAGTCCTTTGGATTTAGCACTGTCAATTCATGTCACTTAAAGTTAATCCATAAATATAATCTTAATGCATCATTTCCCTTTCAATTCTTAACTATGTTCAGAGTTGAACGAATACCTACTATGTGTGTGTGCACGCTCAATCACTCAGTCATGTCTGACTCTGAGACCGCATGGACTATGTCCTGCCAGTCTCCTCTGTCCATGGAATTCTCCAGGCAAGAATGCTGGAGTGGGTTGCCATTTCCTCCTCCAAGGGATTTTCCTGATCCGGGGATTGAACTCAGGTCTCTCGTCTCCTCCCTTGTAAGGCAGATTCTTTACCATTGCACTCCATAGGAAGCACCTACTATGTATCAGTTCAGTTCAGTCACTCAGTCATGTCCGACTGTTCATGACCACATGGACTGCAGCATGCCAGGCTTCCCTACTATACATAAATGGTTACAAATATATAGCCTCTGGGCAACTCCATGGTAATGTTGATCAGTTCGCAATTTAGCTCACACTGGGTGGAATGGAATACCATCATATTCATGAAACAACTGGTCTAGCACTACCGACATCTTTCAAGTACGTGCCCTCCAATCCTTGTGTTATAGAACACCTACAAGGGCATATGTCACCACTTCAACTTTGGGGCTATCACTCAGCTCTTGCTTATTTACTTCATGTAATTAATGCCAAAACTGAGGGGCATTTGCATATCTAGGGCAGGAGTGCTATCCTTGTATTCAATGTAATAATACAAAATCTGGATAACTATGATCCTGACTTTTACTTTAAATGGAGAGGGGAGAATGAATAGGAAATAATATGGGGTTTTTTTTTCCTCCCTTAAAATGAAGCAAGATATATTTTTAAGAGACATTTTATGTTTCTGTTTTGTTTCAATTTGTTTTGAAATATCTGTTTCTTTAAACACCTAACAGTTAAAACCTATGCAATAAAATACAGAAAAGGAAATGAATGCAAACCTTTTCTGAGAAATACTCTTTACACATTTTAATGTGATGTTACCCTATATTTAAACATGTGATTGTAAGTTCTCTGACTCAGAGTATATTGAATGTGTCAGAATGTAGAGTTTTAATAACTAGGGGAAAATATCAGATAAACTTGACTCTAAGACATGAACAGAAATGTCATTCTTTTTGCAGCTAGATTTTAATATATCCTTCAAGGTATAAGGAGTATGGGAAATCAATAGCAAATCCCAGGGTCCTTATGTTGAGATATTCAAAATGTTAACTCTAATGGAAGTCATACATATGAGGAAAAAAAAAAAAAAAAGGATGATATAACCTAGGGCTGAGAAGTTCACACAATATCTGCAAAGAATTATTGCTCAGAGTCTAAACACATCTTGTGTCTTTAAATAGCAATACATATACTTGTAGTTGTCGTAATTTTTACAAACAATGTAGCCTTTTATTTTTTTTTCCCAGAACTGAAAGCACTGATTTGAAGGTAGATAGTTTGGGAGAAATTATTTTCTCTTGTTTAGTAATTACCATTAATGAAAGAAAGATTTCTTAAATACTAATAAATCAGGGCTGAATTGACTGACCATGCATCCAAATTGCTGCATTATTCACACTGGAATTACTCCAAAGATTAGCTGCAAATTGCCCTCTAAATTGAATTTATGGTTTCATTTTTCATGACTACTGTATTGTGACAGATGAAAGGAATCTGAGAGGAAAACGACAGTGATGGACCCAATTTCTTAGTGCTCCATCTTCAGGATAGAGCCAAACTATCTCTATAATTTATTTTGGCAAGCATAAAAACCTGGTAGGCTGAAATCTGGGAGATTCTACTCCATAGCCTACTTGGAAATGAAAAGGGCAACATTATATTTTTGTCAAGAGGAAGCTAATCAAATCGACATCCAAGGAAGGGAAAGGAATTCACGTGTAGGATGCAATTATTTTGCATGTGTCAACTGAAAACTCTGCACAATCTAAATGTTGAGAGTTACGTTTTACTCATCAGACAAACTGAGGGCTGAGCCAGGGACATAGCAACTCAAATAGCAGTGAGAAACTGTTCCAAAGAGGCAAGGGTGGTGGTGGGGAACCGGGGGCAGGGAGGGAGGAAGTCAGGATACGTAGGAGTTTTTGCAACAAAGATCAGATAGTCAAAACACCAAAAGATACTGTTAAAGAAAACCAGATATCTCAGATTAAGGAACTGAGTGCTTTTCCATGCACGGGAAGATGCAAGAGTTCGAGCTCACTGATACCGTTCCTCTGACACGTACCTCGGCTGTCTGGGGCCAAGACCTGTGCTTTCTCATCTTGAGTCTGTTCAGTGTCCGTCCTCATTGGGTGGCTGCAGCGACTGACGGCTGGCGGTGGGCCTCCTGTTTGTATCCTGTGTCCCTTCAGGACCCACCACTGGGCTGCTGGGCTGCAATGGCTGCAACATCCTTTGTTTCCTAAGGGGCAGGCATTCTTCAAATTCACATGTGTGATATTATTCCACTACTCATTGCAACACCACCATGGAATAGGTAGTTGTATCCTCTATAAAAAGAAAAAGGAAATGAGACCCTGAGAGGCTGGGTACCCTGCCCAAGCCTGAACTTTCAGGGGGCCTTTCTATATGCTTCCCTAGTGGTTCAGATGGTAAAGAAGCTGCCGGCAATGCAGGAGACCCGGGTTTGATCCCCGGGTCAGGAAGATCCCCTGGAGAAGGGAATGGCAACCCACTCCAGTATTCTTGTCTGGAGAATCCCACAGAGGAGCCAGGCGGGCTACAGTCCATGGGGTCCCAAAGAGTCGGACACAGCTGAGTGACTAACACTTTCTATATGCAAAACCCATGTCCAGGGTCTCCTGCTATGACACCTCCCAGAAAAGGCTACCACTTTGATCCCACGGGTTATTTAGACATATTATTTTTCTATCTGTCAAATAACTTGCTGTTTCTTTTCATACCAAAGAAAATAAAAATGATGACAGTCCAAGTTAGACAGGGAAACAAACCTATTCTACCATCTGGGCATTGTGAACACACCTAAATCTTTGGAACAACTGTTTTTAGACTATTATTGAAAAGCTGAAACAAAAATAAAAGCTGCCAGATTGGAGAGACAGTAAAGGCCTCCCTCTTTATATGAGGTATATAAGTTGCTGCAACACATGGGGGAAGACAATTTTGTTAGCCTTTAAACTGGGTTTGTATTGTCCAGGCCTCTTGGGTTAGAAATGATTGAAAACAAATATTGGGTTGGAGTTAGTGACAAATACAGTTGATGCCTTCAGGTTTAGAAGACACCAGTATGTGAACACACGCTTTGTTTGTAAGACAAATGATTAGACATCCTCCTTCAGCTTTCTGTTTCTAAAGGTTTAGGACCTGTCACCATTTCCCTTTTGCAGTGGCCTCAGGCATCCTTTCTTTTATCAAACTAGCTCTCACATTAACATACAGGTACTCAGGCATTTCTAAAATGAGCAGAAGCAAATGAAGTTATTTTTATTGACAAATAAGAGTTTTCACATTTTTTACACTCAGGTTGTTAATAGAGAATTTTTATAGTCCTTTAAGAAGACAAAAATAAAAACTTAACCTGTTAGAGGGGAAATTGCCAAACTCTGGGTGTCTAGGTAAATCTCTTTGCATCCTTTATTTAATCCAATTGCTTTATTACTGATATTATATCTTTTCTTAGTCATACAATTTAAGTTTTTTCTCCTCTGATGATAGCTTTTAATATTTTAACTTATGCTAATGGAAAAGACTGAGGGCAGGAGGAGAAGGGGACGACAGAGGATGAGATGGTTGGATGGCATCATCAACTCGATGGAAATGGGTTTGGGTGGACTCCTCTGGGAGTTGGTAATGGACAGGGAGGCCTGGCGTGCTGCGGTTCATGGGGTCGCAAAGTCGGACACAACTGAGCGACTGAACTGAACTGAATGTGGCAGAAGTTTTCAAATATGTACACATATCTCTATGGGTGTCAGATGCTGCCTTTATGGCATTAATTGGTCCATTGATGCTTTCCCCTTATTTGATTATTTGAAAGGAAACTGAAGTGTTGACACTTGAATTTAAGCTCAAACCCTATTTTTAACTGATACAAATGTGAGAACAAGATTTACCTAACCATTCCATGTAATTGAACAATATAATACCAACTCTGGATGTCTAGAGCAACTATGTCTTTTCATGTTGAGTTTGGCTATTATATGGAAAAGGCCAGCTGTGATCCATGGGACACAGATATTTCAGTGAAGCAAACTCAAATGGCCAACCAGATGTCTAACCTCTGACACACTTCTTATCTCTGAGTTCTTACTAAGAATAGGGTTAAAAATGCCTGCTCACAGAGATATTCTGAAGATAAGATGAGAGAACCAAAACTCATGATCTCACTCATGAGGCATGTACTCAAGACTTCACACCAACTCTGGGAAGAAGGGGTCAGAACTTCACTATTGACTGAAGAGAAGAGGACTCCAATAATGAAAGAGAAAGCATTACTAAGCCCAGATCAATGGTTTGGATCTTAGCTTTCAGGGTGGCTTTATTTTTTCTTCTTCTTCCTTTTTTATTTTTTAAATTATGGAAGTATGATAACACATTTACAGGAGACTTGGAAAGTACAGAACAAAGTTACATATAGTTCCACTATATATTGAAATTATTTTTTAAGTAGATAAATTAAGATTTTTAGTTGGAGTTTCAATATCAAACTCTCAAACATTAATGGAATGAAAAGACAGAAAAGTAGAAGGATATAGACCTTCAAACACTATGAACCAATTTAACATAATTAAGATTTATATAATTCCCACATAACAGCAGGATACAAATTCTATTCATGTTCCCATAGACTATAATCCAGGAGACACTGGAACATATCCAGGGACAGAAGACAAGGTGCAAAAATGTCATGGTCTAAAAGTATCGAAATCTTACAGAGTCTGTTCTCTCATCACTGTGGAATTGTGTTAGAAATCAATATCAAAAGATATTTGAAAATAACCACATATTTTCAAGTGCAACATGACATTTAACAAGAGAGAGCTTTGATTTAGCCATTGAAAGCCTCAATGAAGTTAAAAGATTGAAAAAAAACACAGAGGGTGAGTGAAGACAAGAAAATATTTAAATAAGAAATTAATATCAAAGATATTTTAAAATCCCATGTATTTGGAAATTAAATGTCCACATTTAAATGTTGGGTGGTGTACCTAAGAAGTAATAATAAGGAAAATTAGAAAATATTTGTAAGAAAATAAAAATGAAAGGAGAATTTATCAGAATTTGTTACATGCTGCTAAATTTGCTCAGTGCAGCTAAATACAATGTGGAATCTTGAATAATGTATGAAAACAAATAATGGGCACTAGCATAAAATTTTTTAATTTGAACAAATTTAATTTGAACACAGGTTAATTTCCTTTGTTGTTTTTTTCACAACATGTTACTTCTTTATATTCTCGGAGTTGGATTAGAAGTTTCAAGCCTCAATCATTTTTTTTAAATTGCTAAGATAATAAACTTTCTAGACTTGTAGCAGGAATACTAGAGGCCAGAATAAATGGAACTATATTAAAGCTTTGAGTGAACATAAATTAGAAACCTAGCATTCTATTCATACTTAGCCAAACAAGTAGAACTAAGATGCCATAAATTTTTTGGCTAGGCAAAAATTCATAAATTTTCAAATATGTATATGTCATATTATATGTATATGTATTTATATATGTATATACACACTCTGCCAACAAAGGTCTGTGTAGTCAAGGCTATGATTTTCTCAGTGGTCACCTACAGTTGTGAGAGCTGGATCATAAAGAAGGCAGAGTGCCAAAGAATTGATGCCTTCTAACTCAAGCTGGAGAAGACTATCTAGAGTCCCTTGGACAGCAAGAAGATCCAACCAGTTAATCTTAAAGGAAGTCAACCTCATTGGAAAGGCTGATGTTGAAGCTGAAGTTTTAATGCTTTGGCCACCTGACGCAAATAGCCAACTTACTGGAGAAGTACCCGATGCTGGGAAACATTGAGGGCAGAAGGAGAAGAGGACGTCAGAGGATGAGATGGCTGGATGGCTTCACGGATGCAATGGACATGAACTTGGGCAAATGCCGGGAGAAGATGAGAGACAGGGACGCCTGGCATGCTGCAGTCATGGGGTTGCAAAGAGTTAGACATGACTGGGCGACCGAACAACAACAGCATAGATATATATACTGGAGGAGGACATGGCAATCCACTATATTATTTTTGCTTGGGAAATCCACATGGACAGAGGAGCCTGGCAGACTAAAGTCCATCAGTCCATAGGGTCAGAAAGAGTTGGACAGGACTGAAGCAACATAGCATGCATATATATACATACATACATACATATATATATGTTTGTGTGTGTGTGTGTGTGTGTATACACATAGAGAAACTCTTCTACTACTTTGATAAATGCTTGAGAAAGAGCAACAAAAAAAGAGATGGTTAAATTAGAAAACATGTCTAAGTGAAATGTGAGCACTGAGTATGAAATAGAAAAAGTGAAACAAACTAGATAAAAGTAAAAGACCATTATATAGTCCAGTTTGTTTTTTTTTTAACATGGTTGCTCATTAGAATTAGGAAAAAACAATACCTGTGTATATGTATTTTTAAAATGTTCCAAGATAATTCTAATGTTCATCTGAATTTTAAAAAGTGATTGCAGGTTTTTCTGTTAAATGGTAATTTTCAGTCAGTTCAGTTCAGTCACTCAGCCGTGTCTGACTCTTTGCGACCCCATGAATCATAGCACACCTTTAGTGATATAGAATTCTATTTTTTGTTGACCAATCATGATAAATGGTCTTACAATGAATAATAGTTGCATCAGGTTGGATTTAAATGTATGATGCTGATGTTGGTTTTAGTCACTAAATCATGTCTGACTCTTTCGACCCCATAGACTGTAACCCACCAGGCTCTTCTGTCCATGGGATTTTCCAAGCAAAGTATGCAAATACGTATGACAGAAAAATGTTGGGGAATATCCACAACATGTAAATTGTTGTCACCTTGGGAACTAGATGAGGTGGATTTTCATTTTATGTTACATATTTCTAGAATATTTAAAGTTGTTAATAATAAGTACATATAACTCTTTAATGAGGAATTCTAACAAATATAAAAAAATAAAGTGCCTAGAATTCAATAAGTGTTCATTTGAGTTTCTACTTGTCTTCCAGGTACAGCACCTATAAAAATCAAAGTAGTCATTTGAGTATTCGTGCTAATACTTAATGTCTGCCTATGCATCCTGAGCTCTTCTCTATTCTGAGGGTTTAAATTGGAAAAAAAAAAAGAAGAAGAAGACAAGTCTCTCTTTCCTATCTTTCAAGGCAGAGGAACAAGTAACATCAGTATAACTTCCAACAGTCCCTGTAGGAAAGAATTGTAAAAGTTTTTTCTCAGTCTGATTCTCTCTTAATTAAATTGGCACCACAGAGAGTCTTCCCACCTGAAAACTGGTCACTACCCTCTGAAAAGTAGTTAGAAAAATATTTCAAGAATATGTAAGTAGAAATTGTTGTGATACTATGATATCATTTTGTGAGTAAAAACTAAATTATCACTCATTCACTTGGACTAAACATATATGTGATGTCTGTTTTTGTAGGTCAAAATGGTCAAATAGCAATTGCACATTTTTGCTTAGTGATTGCTATCAAGATAGGTTTAAGACAATATTGAGTCCAGATTTCAGTGAAGATCCTCACAAAATAAATGCATTTCTCATTTTATTAACCATGACTTGAGTGCAACTAAGAATTCTCAGAATAGCTTTCTAGACAGTTTTTGATATCTGCACAGATGAATGGGAGCAGCCACACATAAAAGTCAAACTGACTGAAAGTCCAAGAATTATTCACATATGGCTTTCAACTACTCCTCAGAAAGTACACGGGTCTCCTTAGTGAAATGTACCAACAAAAGGCTAGACCACCTGTTCTGTGAAATTGAATCAATAATTCAAAAGCAGGATGTATGGGATGGAGGGTCCTCAAGTTCTGCAAAGAATACTTCAGTGATTATGCTGTGCCAACGATTTAAGCAGAGCGGACTCGTGCAGTGTAAGGCTCATTCTAAGAAGAAAGGAAATCTCCCCTGTCTTGGACGGAACCATTGTCCCTTCATCATGAATACCTACGAGAAGTGGGTAGTAACAGAAACAAAGAAAACAACAAACTAAAGCACTCTGAAAAAGCAACTTCTTAGATGAAGCCGTAAAGTGTTTCCTGGAACTCTTAGAGGAACTCAAGATCAGTGTCAGTGCTCAAGTGGAAAACTGCTGAGAAGATGGTGGGATTTCCAGACTGCCACCGACCTCGGTATTCAGAAGGAGCAGCATCCTGTTTCTGACACACCTCTTGGAGCAAAGAATGGGAATCTGGGGTTGGTCACTGCCTTGCATCCTGGAAGTTGACAGTGTGAGTGGGAGGAAACCTAGATGGCCTCTTGGAGGACCGCCTGGAAAGCAAAAGTTCAAAGGAGAAGACAGCAGGCAGACTCTAAACACAGGTTCAGGAGTGATGAGCAGAGGCAGGCGGGTGGAGCCTGTGGGTTAACCAAAGGACAGATGTAATTCTCCTAACTTCCTTGTGTCATACATGCTGTTACTGCTTTGTATTTTGGGTCTAACTTGTTCGGACCCTCCATAATCTGCCATAATTGACTATTGCTTATACAGGTTTACCCAACATGTTAAAAAAATTGTCCATATAGAGGATCATGTCATCTGCAAACAGTGAGAGTTTCACTTCTTCTTTTCCTATCTGGATTCCTTTTACTTCTTTTTCTGCTCTGATTGCTGTGGCCAGAACTTCCAAAACTATGTTGAGTAGTAGTGGTGAGAGTGGGCACCCTTGTCTTGTTCCTGATTTCAGGGGAAATGCTTTCAATTTTTCACCATTGAGGGTGATGCTTGCTGTGGGTTTGTCATATATAGCTTTTATTATGTTGAGGTATGTTCCTTCTATTCCTGCTTTCTGGAGAGTTTTAATCATAAATGAGTGTTGAATTTTGTCAAAGGCTTTCTCTGCATCTATTGAGATAATCATATGGTTTTTATCTTTCAATTTGTTAATGTGGTGTATTACATTGATTGATTTGCGGATATTAAAGAATCCTTGCATTCCTGGGATAAAGCCCACTTGGTCATGGTGTATGATTTTTTTAATATGTTGTTGGATTCTGTTTGCTAGAATTTTGTTAAGGATTTTTGCATCTATGTTCATCAGTGATATTGGCCTGTAGTTTTCTTTTTTTGTGGCATCTTTGTCTGGTTTTGGAATTAGGGTGATGGTGGCCTCATAGAATGAGTTTGGAAGCTTACCTTCTTCTGCAATTTTCTGGAAGAGTTTGAGTAAGATAGGTGTTAGCTCTTCTCTAAATTTTTGGTAGAATTCAGCTGTGAAGCCATCTGGTCCTGGGCTTTTGTTTGCTGGAAGATTTTTGATGACAGTTTCGATTTCCTTGCTTGTGATGGGTCTGTTAAGATCTTCTATTTCTTCCTGGTTCAGTTTTGGAAAGTTATACTTTTCTAAGAATTTGTCCATTTCATCCAAGTTGTCCATTTTATTGGCATAGAGCTGCTGGTAGTAGTCTCTTATGATCCTTTGTATTTCAGTGTTGTCTGTTGTGATCTCTCCATTTTCATTTCTAATTTTGTTAATTTGCACACAGAAATCCCTTGCATTCCTATATACTAACAATGAAAAAACAGAAAGAGAAATTAAGGAAACAATACCATTCACCATTGCAACAAAAAGAATAAAATACTTAGGAGTGTATCTACCTAAAGAAACAAAGGACCTATACATAGAAAACTATAAAACACTGATGAAAGAAATCAAAGAGGACACAAACAGATGGAGAAACATACCGTGTTCATGGATTGGAAGAATTAATATTGTCAAAATGGCTATTCTACCCAAAGCAGTCTATAGATTCAATGCAATCCCTATCAAGCTACCAACGGTATTTTTCACAGAACTAGACCAAAGAATTTCACAATTTGTATGGAAATACAAAAAACCTCGAATAGCCAAAGTAATCTTGAGAAAGAAGAATGGAACTGGAGGAATCAACCTGCCTGACTTCAGACTCTACTACAAAGCCACAGTCATCAAGACAGTATGGTACTGGCACAAAGACAGAAATATAGATCAATGGAACAGAATAGAAAGCCCAGAGATAGATCCACGAACCTATGGACACCTTATCTTTGACAAAGGAGGCAAGGATATACAATGGAAAAAAGACAACCTCTTTAACAAGTGGTGCTGGGAAAACTGGTCAACCACTTGTAAAAGAATGAAACTAGAACACTTTCTAACACCATACACAAAAATAAACTCAAAATGGATTAAAGATCTAAATGTAAGACCAGAAACTATAAAACTCCTAGAGGAGAACATAGGCAAAACACTCTCCGACATAAATCACAGCAAGATCCTCTATGACCCACCTCCCAGAATATTGGAAATAAAAGCAAAACTAAACAAATGGGACCTAATGAAACTTAAAAGCTTTTGCACTACAAAGGAAACTATAAGTAAGGTGAAAAGACAGCCCTCAGATTGGGAGAAAATAATAGCAAATGAAGAAACAGACAAAGGATTAATCTCAAAAATATACAAGCAACTCCTGCAGCTCAATTCCAGAAAAATAAATGACCCAATCAAAAAATGGGCCAAAGAACTAAACAGACATTTCTCCAAAGAAGACATACAGATGGCTAACAAACACATGAAAAGATGCTCAACATCACTCATTATTAGAGAAATGCAAATCAAAACCACAATGAGGTACCATTACACGCCAGTCAGGATGGCTGCTATCCAAAAGTCTACAAGCAATAAATGCTGGAGAGGGTGTGGAGAAAAGGGAACCCTCTTACACTGTTGGTGGGAATGCAAACTAGTACAGCCGCTATGGAAAACAGTGTGGAGATTTCTTAAAAAACTGGAAATAGAACTGCCATATGACCCAGCAATCCCACTTCTGGGCATACACACTGAGGAAACCAGATCTGAAAGAGACATGTGCACCCCAATGTTCATCGCAGCACTGTTTATAATAGCCAGGACATGGAAGCAACCTAGATGCCCATCAGCAGATGAATGGATAAGGAAGCTGTGGTACATATACACCATGGAATATTACTCAGCCATTAAAAAGAATTCATTTGAACCAGTCCTAATGAGATGGATGAAGCTGGAGCCCATTATACAGAGTGAAGTAAGCCAGAAAGATAAAGAACATTACAGCATACTAACACATATATATGGAATTTAGAAAGGTGATAACGATAACCCTATATGCAAAACAGAAAAAGAGACACAGAAATACAGAACAGACTTTTGAACTTTGTGGGAGAAGGTGAGGGTGGGATATTTCAGAAGAACAGCATGTATACTATCTATGGTGAAACAGATCACCAGCCCAGGTGTGATGCATGAGACAAGTGCTCCGGCCTGGTGCACTGGGAAGACCCAGAGGAATCGGGTGGAGAGGGAGGTGGGAGGGGGGATCGGGATTGGGAATACATGTAAATCCATTCCATGGCTAATTCATATCAATGTATGACAAAACCCACTGGAAAAAAAAAATAATAATAATAAAAAAAAAAAATTGTCCACTATTGCTTCTTGAATCTCATCCCTTCATTCTAATGAGATATGTTCTCATTAAGATAATGAGATATATTCTAATGAGATATATTTTACTTAATGAGATAAATCTTTAGTAACTTTTTGAGCTAGAAGCTGTGGGTCATGTAACTTTCAATGTCTGAAAATCTTTTAATTTTGCCCTCTTTTTAATTAGACATATGCATTATATATATAAATACATATACTGTTTTGTTGGAATATAACAGAACATTGACAAATGCTCTTTAAAGTGACATACAGAAGCTTAAACAATTTTTGTTCAGTGAACATATCAATAAACCCAAACCAGCACAACAAATAGAAAATTACTCTCACCTCAGAGTCTTTCCTCACGACCTATTTCAGTTCTTAGTCCCCTACACCAATATAACAGTAGTCCTCAATGGTTAATTACTTCTGGATTAGATCTGCTTTTTTTTGAACTTTATATAAATGGAATTATGCTTGTAATCTTTTGTTTGGGCTTCTTTCATTCTACATAATGATGGTAATAATTTGCTCATGTTTTATAGAGTTTTTCTTTTTGCTTTTTTTAAATTATTTATGGATATATTTCATACTTTGTGCTGTTGTGGACATTCAGATTTCTTCCAGTCATAAGCTACTACAAATAAGTCTTGATATGAACACTCTTGCACCTGTCTTTGGTGCACATATACACACACTCTGTAACAATGTATACATAGTATGTGAATATGTTCACCTTTAAGTATTGCCAAACATTCTCTAAAGGAGTGCTACCATTTCATACTTCCACCAGCAGTGTAAAAGAGTAAAAATAATTTTTATAAATGTGTACAATTATGACTTTCATAATACATCATACAGATACGAAAATGAACACCTTGAACATTTTAACACATTCACTGAGAGAAGCAGGTTGATGATATCATCAGCTTGAAAGAAAACCCAAAAGAAAAAATATATTGAGTTGAAAATAGCTGAAAGGTAACAAACAGATAGAATCAGATTACCAGAGTTTGTCCTCTATAGACAACAAATGCATTGTTTAAAAATAGTTTCAAGACAAGGAAAAGTTAGAATTAAATGAATTACAGGAGTGTTCTTTAGTTAACACAGTTTTTCACTGAAACACATTTTCTTTTCTTCTACAGAGCCTTCTAATTGACCCTTAGACTTTCCAACACTTGTCACTTTTTAAAGTTTTTAACTATTAATATTTTGATGGCTGTGCCCTATAGTTTTAGTTTGGTTTTCATCAATGATTTACAATTATGAACACGATTTCATATGTTAGCTGGCCCATTAGCCCATCTTTTGGAATTAAAGTGCTATTGAAGAAATTTGTCATTTTGTTGCAGTGTGTTGACTATTTTTTACTTCTGTATTTGTAGGATTTCTTTACCTATTTTCAATGCAAGTCCTTTGTCAGTACACATACAAGTATTTACCTGTGTTTGCCTTTTCACTTAATGGTATCAGTAAAAAAATAGTAGGAGTTACAATTAAAATATTCCTTGTTCAGTTTTATACTTGAACTTTAATGCATTTTTATTTTAGTCCTTTGAGGAGCTTACTGGATCTCTTATGATTTCTAACTTTGCTTTTGAGATATCTGCTGTAAGTTTCTTTGTTATTTCTTTGCAGATCTCTGCTTGCTTTTACAATCTTTTTTCTTTGCTCAAAGATATTTATTTTGAGTCTAGGGTCATACAGTTTAAATAACTTAGGCCAAGGTGTGAATTTCCTTGTATTTAATCCACTTGGAATTCTTTGTATTTCCTAAATCTGAGTAATCAGTTCTGTCAGCAAAGGTCTTACAGTAATTCTCTTCAAATTTCTCTTCTAAATCTTGCACCTCTCTCTTCTCCTCTATTGCTCCTTCAGGAACTCATATTTGGCATTTGCTAGATATTTCATTATCTATGCCTCTGAACTCTTCATATTTTCCATCTCTGCATTTCACTCTGCTTTATTCTGTGTAATTTTTACAATCTGTTTTCCACTTTACAAATTCACTCTTCAACACAACCCATTCTTTTCAGTTTTCAATTTTCAGTGAGAATATTAGTTTTAAAAGTTTATTGTGGTCCTTTTGCTTATGATTCTACATTTTTTTAAGATTCTCATTCCTTTGTTTTTCATTCTTTAAGTTATATCTTCGGTCTTCTCTTTAGAAATTTTGGTAAACACATAACAGAAAAGCTATAAGAGTACCTATTTTTAAGTGCACAGCATACTTGGTCACAGTCAAATCATCTTTTTGGTCAAATCAACAAGGGTTCCAAGGCTATAGAATGGAGAAAAGATTGTCTTTTCACTGAAAAGCCATCTGGCCCTGGGCTTTTCTCTGTTTGAAAGTTTTGGATTACTGATTCAATCTATTTATTGTTATAGGTCTATTCAGGTTTTTTGTTTCTTCATGATGTTGTCTTGGTAAGTTGTATATTTCTAGAAATTTATCCATTTCTCTTAGGCTATTTATTTTGTTCATAGTAGTCTCTTTTAATTATTTTTAGTTGTGCACCATCAGCTGTGTCTCTTCTTTCATTTCATCCTTTTTAAATTTTAAAACTATCTCTTTTTAAGGAAATCAATACTGAGTATTCATTGGAAGGCCTGTTGCTGAAGCTGAAGCTACACTACTTAGGCCACTTGATGAGAAGAGCCAATTCATTGAAAAAGACCCTGGTGCTGGGAAAGACTGAAGGCAAAAGGAGAATGGGGAGGCAGAGGATGAGATAGTTAAGTTACTGGCTCAATCATTACTGGCTCAATCATTACTCAGACATTACTGGCTCAGTCAGCATGAATCTGAGAAAACTCCGGGAGATAGTGGAGGACAGGGGAGCCTGATGTGCTGCAGTCCACGAGGTCAGAAAGAGCCAGACATGACTTAGAGTCTGAGCAACAACAGAGTTAAGAGTTTCTCAATTTTGTTGATTTATCTATTTTTTATATTCTCTATTTTATTTCTATTCTCATCTTTGGTATCTTCTTAAATGAACTCTAAGTTTAGTTTGCTATTCTTTTTCTGGTTCTGGAGGTGTAAATTCAGGATGCTGATTTGAGATCTACTTAAATGTAGATATTTATCACTGTAAACTACCTCTTGGTATTGCCTTTACTATACCTCATATGTTTTAGTATGTTTTATTTTCATTTGCATAAATATATTTTCTATTTATTTTCTATTTGCCCATAGTTTCTTTTTAATCATTAGTTTTTTAAGAGTATTTTCTTCAATTTCCACATACTTGTGAATTTTCCTTTTTGCTTTCTTGTGAATTTTTCTTTTGCTGTTAATTTCTGGCTTAATTCCTTGTGATGAGAAAAGATGTCTGATATGATTTTAGTCCTTTTAATTTCATGCCAGTCAGAATGGCCATAATCAAAAAGTATAAAATAATATATGCTAGAGAAGGTGTAGCAAAAAAGAAACTCCCAGAGTGTCTACACTGTTGTTGGGAATGTCAATTAGTATATTCACTATGGAGAATAATATGGAGATTGCTTAAAAACATAAAAATTGGGTTACCAAATGATCTTGCAATTCTACTCCTAGGTACATATCTGGAGAAAACCATAGTATGAAAAGGTATATACACCCCAATGTTCATAGCTATACTATTTAAATAACTAAGACATGGAAACAACATAAATGTCTATCAACAGATGAATGGATAAAGAAGATTTGTTATGTATATATGTATGTATTTATAGATACATATATATATATATATATATATATATACATGCACAATGGAATATTACTCAGTGTTAAAAAAGAATAAATGTCATTTGCAGCAACATTGATGGACTTAGAGATTATCATACAAAATGAAGTAAGCCAGATAGAGAAAGATAAATATCATGTGATATAACTTAACATGTGGAATCTTAAAAAACATGATACAAATAAACTTATTTACAAAACAGAAAAACACACACATAAAACAAACTTCTGATTATCAAAGGGGAGTGTAGGGTAGGGATAAATCAGGAGTTTTGGATACACACATACACACTATTATATATAAAATAGGTAACCAGCAAAGACCTACTGTATAGCACAGGGAACTATATGCAATATTTTGTAATAACTTTTAAGGGAAAATAATTTGAAAAAGAATATGTACATATAACCAGTTTGCTATACACTTAAAACTAACACAGCATTGTAAATCAACTACAGGTCCTCTGTTATTTTTATTGATTTTCTCTCTATTGAAAAGACCCTGATGCTGGGAAAGATTGAAGGAAGGAGGAGAAGGGGATGACAGAGGATGAGATAGTTGGATGGCATCACCAACTCGATGGACATGGGTTTGGGTGGACTCCGGGAGTTGGTGATGGATAGGCAGGCCTGGTGTGCTGTGGTTCATGGGGTCGCAAAGAGTCAGACACGACTGAATGATTGAATGGCACTGAACTGATATATTCTTTATTGAAAGTGGAATGTTTAAATATCCCACTATAATTATATTCCTATCCATTTCTCTCCTTAATGTTTTCAATATTTCTTCATATATATGGATTTTTCTGATAGGTGTATATTTATTTATAATTGCTATATCTTCTTAGAGAACTGATTCTTTGTTATATAATCTTTTCCTCCTAAAACAGGTTTTGACTTAAAAGTCTATTCTGTCTAAGGGTGACCACCCCTGCTGTCTTTTGGTTACTATTTTCTTGAAATATCTTTTATAATCCTTTTGCTTTCAACCTATATATGTTCCTATATCTAAAGGGAAAGGGAAAGTGGAAGTCGCTCAGTCATGTTGACTCTCTGCAACTCCAGGCCAGAATACTGAAGTGGGTGGGTAGCCTTTCCCTTCTCCAGGGGATCTTCCCAACCCAGGGACTGAACCCAGGTCTCCCACGTTGCAGGCAAATTCTTTACCAGCCGATCCACAAGGGAAGTGCCTAAATATCTAAAGTGAGTACCTTACAGATATCATTTAGTTGGGTCCTGTTTTTTATCCATTCAGTCACTTTATGTCTCTGGATTCTGGAATTTAATCCATTCACACTTAAGGTAATTACTGTTAGTAAAGGTCTTAACTATTGCTATTTTGTAAGTTGTTTTAAACTGATAGCAACTTAACTTCAGTCACAGATATAAACTCTATCCCTTTACATCTCTCTTCCCCTACTTTACATTATTGAAGTCATAAATTGCATTTTTAGTAATTTGTACCCACTAACATAGTTTTGTTGCTATAGTTATTTTATGCTTTTATCTTTAAGTCCTATGTCAAAATTAAAAGTGACGTATGTACAACCATTACAGTAACACAGTGCTGCCTGTGTATTTTTCTAAAAATTATTTATTTTCTTTTACCAGGTATCTTTATATTTTCATATGTTTTCATGTTGCTTTCTAGCTGCCTTTTATTTCAACTCAAAAGATTCCCTTTAGCAATTCTTTAGACAGATCTAGTAGTGATAGTTTTTTTTTCTTTAGTTTTGCTTATTGGGAAGGTCTTTACTTGTCCTTTATTTTTGTAAGACAGTTTTATCAGATATAGTATCCTTGATTGTCAATTGTTATTTTTCTTTCAGCACTTTGACTGTATCATCCAATCCCTTTTGGTTTGAAAAGTTTCTGCTGAGAAATTTGCTTATAATCTTATAATTTGCTTAAATTTGCTTATAATCTTGTGAGAGATCCCTCTCACTTTTCTCCTGTTGCTTTCAAAACTGTCTTTGAGTTTTTATAGTTGGATTATAATGTGTATTCACATGGAACTCTTTATGTTCCACATATTGTAAGCCCTTTGAACTTACTAAATTTGGGTGTCCATTTCTTTTCCTAGATTTAGAGAGTTTGGGGTCTTAATATCTTCAACTAAGTTCTCTTCTCCTTTCAATTTTTTTTCTCTTCTGTGGTCCCATAGAGAGTACATTGGTCTGTTTGATGATGTCCCCTAAGTTCCTTAGTCACTATAATTCCTATATATGAATTCTCAGCAGTCTAATTCTGTTATCTATTATTTCTGCTGAATGCAATCAGTGGTCATGACTTGTTTCCTTGAATGTTTTGAAATTTTTCACTCAGATTTCATATTTCTTAAAACTTTATCTGTGGAAATTATCTGAGTCCTACTATGCAAAGTTTATTCCTCCAGAAAGGATTATTATTATTTTTTTAATCTGCCACATATCTGTCTTGAGTGTATATCAAACTTGCCATATAATGTGACTTTGGTTACAGAGGTACTTGAGATCCAGTATTTTAGGTGTGAATTTTCAAACAAAAATTCTTTTTATCTTGTCTCAGAACCAAGAACAGCTTTCCTGCAGTGGAGTCCCATAGGTGACAGGCTTATTGATAATTACCTGTACTCTGGTAGAATAATCCTTTAGGGTGTTTCATGGCATTTTTCACCACATGAGGCAAATAACCTCAAGGCCTAAGCCAGCTCCACTGCTGTTTACTCCAAGGAATTTGCCTTTATTTGTTTTGGCCTCTGAGTGTGCTTTATATTCTTATTAGTCCATTAATGCATTTTAATATATTTAATAAGAAGGAAGATTAGATAACAAAATATGCCAGACTCTCAGGGGGAAAATGGCATCATTTTATTCCTAGAACACATTTTTACTGAGCATGAAACCTCTCAAAGGACACAACTTTCAGCAGGGAAGCCCTAAATATTCCACCTTTCAAATATGCAGCCTTCATACTTTTACCACTGGCTTTAGCCTCAGCACACTATTGCCTAAATCAGCATCCTCCCATCATTCTCACCCACCTTCCTCAAAATGGGCATCCACAGTGCTTTAGTTTCCTCTTTGCTTTTATTCCCTAGACATTTAGATCATGTTATTTCAGGTTCTGTCTGCACTTTAAAGGAACATTTGTAATATTTTTACAATTATTTTTGGAGCATTCCTAGACTTTTACAGCAGAAGTAAAATCAGGTTATACAGTTCACCACATTGTTCCTTAGAATTTTGGCACATCCATTTATTGAAAATCAGTAGATTAAAAAGTAAAATTATGTTCACAAATTTTAAAATGGTTAATTTGATAGCTTAATTCTACTGACTTTCATAGAGACATTTTTCACTGTATATAATTTATATTTCCTTGAACATGAATATGGTATCTTGTACATTTTTGTAGTAATCTTTTATGGAACCTTTTTTCAGTTTGCAATCACATTATTATGTTTAAAGAAATAAATATTTTGATTGTTTTCTGCATCACAAATATTCCATTTTTACTCCAAGTACGGTACTTCAGTAAAATTCTGACACTAACTACCCGAAGTGTCAGACTCTGTTCTTCACAAGACTTAACTCACTTCAGATGCCATCTGTAAGCCTCAGGGGTCATTCTCTCCTTTGCCTAATCAGTTAAAAATACAGGATTTCTCATAATGTCTTCAGCTTTGGTAATTCACTAGAATAACTCAGAGATTTCAAGAAACCACTTTGCTTAAAAATATAATTTTATTATAAAATATATGTCAAGAACAACCAAAAAGAAAGAGGCACAAAGTGAAAGGTCTGGGACAATTCCCCAAAGGAGTCAGGTACGTTACCTTCCCTGGATATCACTGGGTTGGTTACCCATCAAGAAGCTTCACTAAGCCTTTTGTTCTGAGTTTTTACTGGGGCTGTATTCAGCTCAGTTCAGTTCAGTTCAGTCGTGTCCAGCTCTTTGCGACCCCATGAACCACAGCACGCCAGGCCTCCCTGTCCATCACCAGCTCCTGGAGTCCACCCAAACCTATGTCCATTGAGTCAGTGATGCCATCCAACCATCTCATCCTCTGCCATCCTCTTCTCCTCCTGCCTTCAGTCTTTCCCAGAATCAGGGTCTTTTCAAATGAGTCCACTCTTCACATCAGGTGGTCAAAGTATTGGAGTTTCAGCTTCAACATCAGTCCCTCCAATGACTGATCTCCTCTAGCTTGGACTGGTTGGAACTTCTTGCAGTCCAAGGGACTCTCAAGAGTCTTCTCCAACACCACAGTTCAAAAGCACCAATTCTTCAGCACTCAGCCTTCTTTATAGCCCAACTCTCACATCCATACATGACCACTGGAAAAATGATAGCCTTGACTAGACGGACCTTTGTTGGCAAAGTAATGTCTCTGCTTTTTAATATGCTGTCTGGGTTGGTCATAGCTTTCCTTCCAAGGAGCAAGCATCTTTTAATTTCATGGCTGCAGTCACCATCTGCAATGATTTCGGAGCCCAGAAAAATAAAGTCAGCCACTGTGTTCACTGTTTTTGTATCTATTTGCCATGAAGTGATGGGACCGGATGCCATGATCTTAGTTTTCTGAATGTTGAGCTCTAAGCCAACTTTTTCACTCTCCTCTTTCACTTTCATCAAGAGGCTTTTTAGTTCTTCTTCACTTTCTGCCATAAGGATGGTGTCATCTGCATACCTGAGGTTATTGATATTTCTCCCGGCAATCTTGATTCCAGCTTGTGCTTCCTCCAGCCCAGCGTTTCTCATGATGTACTCTGCATATAAGCCAAATAAGCAGGGTGACAATATACAGCCTTGACATACTCCTTTTCCTATTTGGAACCAGTCTGTTGTTCCATGTCCAGTTCTAACTGTTGCTTCCTGACCTGCATACAGGTTTCTCAAGAGGCAGGCCAGGTGGTCTGGTATTTCCATCTCTTTCAGAATTTTCCACCGTTTTTTGTGATCCACACAGTCAAAGGCTTTGGCATAGTCAATAAAGAAGAAATAGATGTTTTTCTGGAACTCTGGCTTTTCGATGATCCAGTGAATGTTGGCAATTTGATCTCTGGCTCCTCTGCCTTTTCTAAAACCAACTTGATAGTCAAACTGTGGTGCTGGAGAAGACTCTTGGACTGCAAGGATATCAAACTAGTTGATCCTAAAGGAAATTAACACTGACAATTCATTGGAAAAAGTGATGCTGAAGCTCTAAAAACTTGATGCAGTGAGCTGATTCAGGAGAAAAGTCCCTGATGCAGGGAATGATTGAAGCCAAAAGGACAAGCAGGCAGCAGAGGACGAGATGGTCAGACAGCATCACTGAGTCAATGGACATGAATTTTAGCAAAGTGTGAGACAGTGAAAGACAGAGGAGCCTGGTGTGCTACAGTCCAGTAAGTTGCAAAGAGCTGAGCATGACTTAGTGACTGAACAACAACTGCTCTGCATACAATAGGAAGTTAAAAGTGCTTTCAAGATTAATTCAAAACCAAGGAATAGATAGCAGAAAACGAGAGATTCTACAAATTTAGTGTGAAGAGAAAAAGGTATGTTTGCATGACTGGCTAAATCACTAGCCATGTGATAAAATGCATTCTATAGACCCCTCCCTTCCTGGAGGCCAGACTGACCCAAAATTCCAACATTTAATATGTAGTTGGCCTTTCTGGGAACTAGTGTCCACATCCTGAAGATATATGAGGGCCAATGATAAGTCTCATCTTTAGCCCAACAAAAACATTCTTCACTCAGAAAATCCCATGGGTTTTTGAAACCTTATGCCCTGGGAACCAGGGACAAGGACCAGGTATATTCTGTATTATACTATAATCATGTTTACCAAAAATATTGTAAAATACGTTAAGCTATGAAGCACTTCAAAAAAATCAATAGATGAACAGGTCAATTCATTCCTAATATACATTAACACAGTGTTAATTCTAAATAGTCTATTTGTAAATTTATCTTTTACATGTGTCCAATGTTTCAACATTTTTTAAAAAGACATTATCATATACTACATCATTCTATTGTTACGTCCAGTAAGTATTAAAATTCCATTTTTATAGGCAAATTAAGATTTAATGACTTGCTTAAACTTGCAAAACTCTGTAGCAAATCTAGAGTCAAATGACTTCAAATTAAGTGATCTCCAGCTAACATCACAGTTTCTTCTTTAATGCCTTTCATTTTTATCTGGTGGAATGGCATGCATTTTGTGTTTATTATTTTGCTTCTGTGCTCCCTCACTGTCATTAACAGGGATGAAATCATCTCTGCCTTTATATCCCTGCAGAGTCCTTTGGCCACAGCCAATTAATACTGTTGTTCTTTGACCTGAAAAAAGGATGTTAATTTGGCTAACAAGCTCATAGTAAGATAGAAGCTAGGTGGAGAAGCTAACTGCAACTCAGTGGTTGTATTCCTTTCTCTTATGGAAGGCCTCTGCTGAACTTGATTTAACGCCAGTGCAGTACCACGTAATGAATATTGCATTTTCCATTTCTATAGTGAACTAAAATAACATATCGTGAGTGTTAGAATGTAATAATCCATACATTATTATGTTTTATTGATATGGTTTTACATTCTGAAATCCATTCAGGCATATCCAGCCCCAAATACCTTTAACCAAATTTAATTCTGTGCATGAAAGTTATTATATACATCATCACACTTTTTACCTAACTGTACAGCATTTAATTTCATGACCATAATGGAACTGTAGACATTAGCTCTATTTCCATATATTGGGTTGGAAAAAACTGAAATTCTCTTTTTAATATGATCAAGAGTGAATTGTTACACTATGACACAATGGAAACTAATACTCAGTTTTAAAAGATTCCTTAAAAATAAAGATGATGGATCAATTAAAGTCAGAAGGTTATAATTCATCAACCTGCATTTAGGCTAGCAGATATTCTATGCAGGGCAAACAAAAAAAGTCTTTCCTTTATATTTTTAGTTAGTAATCAATTTTTATGTCTAGAATTTAAATGAGCATCTTTTTTTGCCTTCCAATATATGCAAAGGCTATTCTGACATAGAGCAGTATAGCAAAGTAAGACATATTGTAATAATTAACTGAATTATTCCTGGCATGCCGTGAACAATTACAGGATTAATAACTACCCAACCAAATGGTGTTATGTTGGAATAAATTGACCGACAAGGTTTCTCAGTTAGGAAATGAAGCTCAGATAGATCATCAATAAAAACGACTGTGACGAGCATACTTGTGAGAACTGTAATGTTTTACATTTTACAAAATATGGCCATGGTCACTGTGCTTAATGATTGGAAGAAGGTATTTAAAAATTCATTTAGACTATTTTGCCCTTTTTAATTGCCTGCTGAAAGACTTAATGTTTGATGGTTACTAATGTACCATACAATCTACACTTAATTAAATACCTGTAAGTTCTGAAAGCTGCTAAGAAACAGTGTTTCTAAATAAAGAAAAAAAGCAAAAAGAGAAAAAAAAGAAAAAAAAATAAGAACTGCAGCTTGTTTGAAATATGTGGTGTGCCATATGCATCCATATTAAGAATGATACTGTCTGAAAACAGAAATAATTTAGAGAATGAATGATGTCATATGCCACACTTTGAGATAATGTGTAGTCTAATGTGAGATTATATAAACTGCCTTTTGGATACATCTATTAAAAAATATGGGCTTCCCAGCTGCCTCAGTGGTAAAGAATCTGCCTGCAAATGCAGAAGACACAGGTTCGATTCCTGGGTGGGGAAGATCCCCTGGAGAAGGAAATGGTAACCCACTCCAGTATTCTTGCCTGGAAAATCCTGTGGGCAGAAAAGCCTGATGGGTTACAGTCAAGGGGATCACAGAGTCAGACATGACTTAGCAACTAAACAACAACATTAAAACATATGACGTGAAAGTAACTAGAGATAAGATATAGCACCCATATTTACATTTTATTGTTTATAGTTTTTGTTGATAGCTGTTAACTTTAAATCAGAAGAAGATGGCAGAAAAAAATGTTATGGGAGGAAGAAGAGGGAAGGAATAAAAGCTTGAGATGTTGAAAATATCATCTATTTGAATGTCTAAAAATATTTTCAGACTAATTTGGTTTATGGGGATGTAATAACTAAAGTTAAATGTTACTGGAAAATGGGAGGAATTAACTTGTAAACAAAGTTGATATTTATTTTCCAATCATTTTTCAAATAAATTACCTGGTCAAGTCATCAAATTACTATATGATAAGAGTAGTATCACAGAACCGTTCCTTAAGTTAGTTTCTTCATTTATAGTTTAAAGGTCATTGTCTCAAAGAAACTATTGTGAGAACTACTCACATGTGCACAGAGAGAGAATGAAAAACTTGAAAACTTAAATATGGCTTCACCTTGTTTAAAGTCGATAGCAATCATAACAACCAGTTCCAGAAGCTTGTCTCTGTGGCCCCCTCCCTCCATCTCGCCTTCAACATGCTGATTTCCCCAAGAGGACTGTTGACATCTCTCCTTACCCCATGCATTCTCCCCAGAGCCCAAGTCACAGCTTCACGTAGAGCCTACAGGTCTCTGTCTCTCTCTATTTTCTCCCCTTTTCTCTTCAATAAGTCCACTCAGATAACCCATAAACACTTCAAATTCAATGTGTTCAAAGCTAAAATTAACACATTTGTCCTGCAAATCTCTTCTTTTATGCTCCCTATCAGTTCACCCTAGAGGGACAGGTCTCCGCATCCTCATCCCTTATATCCAATGAACCCCCAAGTCCTCTCACTGTGTCCTATTGTCTGCCTTACTATCCACTTTCTCTACTTGATTTTCCACAACACCTTCTTAAAGGGCCTCCATGTCTCATGCTCATCCACTCCAATTCATATTCACATTATGATCAATACAGCCTTCTGAGCTTTTTGCTTAAAACTTCAAAAGTTCAAATAGTCTCAGTATAAAATGCAAGTTCCTCAGCATGATATACAAGGCCTTTGTGAACTGGGTCTTGCATTTCACTTCATCATCACATCCCTGAACTTCCTCTCTTGCCATTGGCTCAAGTCATACTGGCTTTCCAAAAGATTTCTGAATGTGCCATGCCCACTTATAGGTCTGTCTCTTCATGTACCGTTTCCTCTGTCCAAATCATTATTCCTTGCTCACATCTCTGTTTAACTCTTACTGACAATAAAATCTAAACTCAGAAACCACCTTCTCTAGAAAAACTTTCCTGACCCCACTTCCATCTCAATCTGAGATAAAGGCGTCTCTCCTAATGGCATGGGGTCGCCTCTACTAGAGCAGTTTTCAAAATATGATCACATTTACTAATGCTGTTGGTGACATGAGGTTACCTATGCTAATTTTTAAACACAACATGAGTATATTTTAATGAAAGTGGAAGTGTTAGTCACTCAGTCGTATCCAACTCTTTGCAAACCTATGGACTATAGCCCACTAGGCTCCTCTGTCCGTGGAATTTTCCAGGCAAGAATATTGGAGTGGGTTGCCATACTTCTATCTCCAAGGGGTCTCCCCCTCCCAGGAATCAAACCCAGATCCCCTGTATTGCAGGCAGATTCTTTACTGTCTGAGCCACAACCAAAATACAATACACCATAGTAAACCAATGGCAATAAGATATGGTATTTCATTTGCACTACATGACAAATGTTTAACATCCTTACTCATAAATGATTTTTAGAAACCAATAGGAAAGGCATTGATATACCAAAGAAAATGAAAAAAAAAAAAGAAGAAGAAGAAGAAAATGAAATAACACAAGTGACTAACATTATCACAATTACTAATCTTCCAGCCAAACACTGAATTCTCATTTTGCAAGCAGGTTCCACAGGAATCAGACTCTGAAATACAGGTGTGCATACAGCTAGGTCACAGAAGGGTGTTTTCTGTCCTCAGAAAAAACGATTGTGGAAAAGTAGAGGAAAACAGGATTGGACAGGGGTAGAAATTGCACTGTAAATTGATTCAGTAACAACAATAGCTTCAGCCAATCTTATAAGAGCTGTGAAGTTGGGATGCTCCTTGAGAGTTATCCCAAATTGGGGCAAGAGAAATAATCCTGGTATTGACCAGTCAGTAGATGTAGGCTTCCTCTAGGAGACTGGCTTCCTTATGTGAATCATGGGCAAGGACCAAAGAGAGATTCAGCTAAAAACGGTCAACCACCAACTTTCTCAGCTGCTGTGCTGATGGTATATGGGCAAGCACCATGAAATCCACTACAGTTCCCTGAAGACAAATACTTTCTCTCATCCACTTCTATGTGCCCTGGGCTAGCAGAGACCCTGAAATATAGGAGGCAGTCAAAAATAAATGTTTACTGAATGAATGCATAGTATAAATTTTAGTTAAATCCATCTTTCTGAAAGCAATATGTGCAGCAGATACCTTATGTTCAATCTGAAAATAAAGACCAAGGAAAATACAAAGTGCAGAATAAATAGCTTTTAATCTAACTTCCGTCTCTTGGCTTCTTAGAAGACTCATAATGATCCTCTGTCTTTAATCTCCCCAACAAAATGAAAAGTTAAAAACACAGCAGCTGGGACTGAAATACAGAGGAAAAATCTTTGCATTAAAAGGGCATTCATATAGTTTTTCACTTGAAGAAAATGTAAGGTTGCAGCAGTCATAGTATTAGTTGAATCTCAGCATCCTTTCCTTATTCACATTTTGTTAAACAAGTCGAAGGTGTGGCCAAGTGTAGCCTCTGGTGGTTATATTAATAACTTGAACATAGGCAAATGAGATAGAACAAATAGGGAATGCAATGCTAGACACTCTTTTTTGCTTAAATTTTATCTGAAAATAAAGAAAACTAGGAAAATGACACAATCTTGATTCAGGCTTACTAACATGCACCATGAGTATTAGAGGTACATGTGGAAAAGTCTAGGAGTCACGATGCAACTGGGAGTGACTGATGGGAAAAGATGAAGATTGGTAGCTTTCAGTGTTAGGATCTAAGAGATGATGGTGTCAATGGATACACCACAAAGGAGTTAAAGCATCACTGAGGATGACGTTAGGTGGTGGAGTGGAGAGAAGAAAATACGTCAGGAGCTAAACTCCCTGTGGCTGGGGAAATGGGTCCTTTTGGATGAGGGTAATTACCAGATAACTGCAGTGATTTCAAAGTCTACAGGGAAGACTTGTAAATCAACTCTTGAAAAGAAAGGCCTTATGAAGGAGAGAAAAGGTGAAAGCACCCCTTCTCCCTATCTACAGGAGTCCAGTGAGCATTACACAGAAAAACAGATGCGATAGTCAGGCAAGATTCAAACCTCTTAAGTGTCTGAATGCTTTGATTTAAACAAAAATCACACAGGAGTGCCATCAGTTTTGCTATATTTGTTTCAAAGGGTGAATTTGTTCCAACAATTTTGGTATATTAGGTAACCATTGGAGCATAATGCAAATTTCACCTGTGCTTATGCAAGATTTTATCTGGAAAAGGGTGAATTCCAAAAAGTTCACCCAACTGAACACATTGAAATATGCAAAAGGCACACAAGCATATGCCTGAAACTTCTACCAGCTACCTCGCTTCAGCATGTGCGTTATGAGTCAAACACACATACAACTTTCCACTTGATTTCAGATCACTTTCTTTCCATTATTTGCTCATAACACAAGCTGCAACCCTCCTGACACCACTTCCACAAGCAAACTTCAGGTCTTTTTCAGGGTAAAGGACCATTTCTATTGTAGCTATGTATTTCTTAGCCATCGAACATATGTCAAACTGTACTACTGTGTTCACTAGCATCTTATCTTTTTCCAGTGCATCACTAATGAAGTTTTTAGTGTTGTGTTCCTTATTCCATTTTTTTCATATGACCTGAAGTTATTATTGTGTGGTTTAGTACAGTGCTGTAATTTACAAGAGCAAATATATCACATGATAGAAGAACTGACTATATTTGCTTAAAAGTGCCAAATCTCATGCTTTCTTCCAAGATTTTGATGCATTTCTATTACCAAGTTCAAGCTCATACTGCTCACCACATAACAGGCCAATTAACTGAGAGACAAATCGTTGGGGACAGGAATAATGACTTTATTCAGAAAGCCAGGAGACTGAGAGGATGGTGTGCTAGTGTCTCAAAGAACCATTTTGCCTGAGTTAGAATTCAGGTTTCTTTTATACTATTATAAAAGGGGAGGTAAAGTCAAACATTTCCTGGTTCCTCTCAGTCTTCTGAAAGGATATATTAATTTCTTCTTTCCTGCAGTCATTCGTCAGCAGATCTGGTCTGGATATTTCCTGTGAGGTAAATAAAGATATTTTAGCCTAATGCTCCTTACCTGGGAGGCAGTGTTCCCATAGAGGGACTGTTATATATAATTTAAGCTTATAGGAAAAAATCTCTTTCAGAGAAGGCTTTTCCCTATTACAAGAGGTTGGGGGGTTCCCACTGGAATAGGACCAGTGTAGCTGATAGCTGTTCTCTTTTCTTTTCCTACTGGGTTCCAAATGGATAAGTAATCCCTTTTCAAACTTAGGAAAAATTAAGATATGGGGACTTAGCCAATGGCTGTCCTACCTTTAGACAGTAACTTGAAATAATCCAAAAATGAATTCTGAAAAATATAAAACTGACTGGGAAGTTACTCTCAGGGACAGTAGAAGTTACGGCATCAGGAACAGAGTGGAGGCAGTGACTGAAGCACAGAAGGAATCTTGTCAGAAGTGGAATCTGACAGACCTTCACCATGGCGGGACTCTGCTGCCCAAAGTCATCAGTTTTTGCTTGTTCTCCAAATCTCGGTTTCCAGCCTCTGTCTTTACCTTCTGAGTTACCCAATAACATACCGGTAAACTCTATTTAGGAAAGCCGCACCTGCAAATAGAATCCTGACACTAACTCCTCCTCAGATCTAACATTACAGCAAACACTGATGATTCTGACCAAGGTGTTCTGTGGGATTCAGTTTGAGAATTATTGTTCTTAAGTAGATCACAGAACTATTGTTTTGAAATAGTTCAATACTATACTGTTTAAATTCGCCAGCCTTTTTTTTTTTCTTTTTCTTTTTACTGAGATCTGTTCACTCAATCATGAGAACCTTTTAAAAAGTGTTAACTTTGTCATGTTCAGGAAGACAGTTTTTCTGGAGACAATCACACATTTTGGAGGTGGAGGGGTGGGATGCAGACAGAATTTTCTTCCCCTGCTTTCCTCAACTCTGATCATTTTTTCAGGTCAGAATATTAAAGTTTCCAGCTTTCTAAACCACCACATTTTATACTAACAGAAAAAAAGCCTGAATCAACAAAAACTACAAAAAAGAATACAATCTTCTGATAAGATTTTGCTCATCAGTATTAGTCATATCCCCTGGAAAATAGAAATTTGGGAGTGATAAAATTTTATTTCTCAGTGAATCACAAGTTTCATACATTCTCCCCAGGAACCCATTTCTCCTCCTTCAAAAGATTTCAGCTTTTTAAAATCCAGAGACTTTGGGAGTGGAAACCCAAATACAGTGAATTTGGCAATGTTTTATCAGTCAGTCTCTGTTCGAACTACTAACTTCACTGACTCCAAAAACTGCAGTCCACAGGGTCCCAGAGTTGGACACACAGTACGCGTTCAGTCGCTCAGTCAAGTCTGACTGTTCGCAACCCCATGGACTGTAGCCTACCAGACTCCTCTGTCCATGCAATTCTCCAGGCAAGAATATTGGGGTGGGTAGCCATTTCCTTCTCCAGGGGTATAGCCTAGGGATTGAACCCAGGTCTTCCTCATTGCAGGCAGATTCTTGACTGTCTGAGCCACTAGGGAAGCACATATATACTCTTTTTCCAGTGTAACTCTAATAATGCAACAAATAGCATAGTTCAATACTGGACAATGACCATAACTTCTATAAGGAAGTGATGCATTCTTGTAAAATTGCATACTACTGCATTATCCACATAATGTTTCAAAACAACCAACAAGTCTTATAAATAGGACTCAGTTTCCTCACCTGTGAAATGAATTTGTTGCAATCAGCAATTTCCCTGGTCCATTCTAGTTCTAACATTCAATTGTTTATATAAAAACTAACAGAAGTTCACTGTACATAACCTTATTTCTTATTAAAAATGATTAATAACTTCATTAGTTTATCATATAGTAAACTGTTATCTGATTATTTTTTAAAAACACAAATCCTAATTTTCCATTTCCAAGTTGACTTAAATTAGAGTTCAGAGATTTTTGTATTGTAATCCTGTGCATTATAATCATTAATTTTACTGCCACTAAATATTCAAAGGTAATATGTTTTCAAAGAGCAAGTTACACAGCGTACCTAACAATGGTAAGAAATCAAGTCACTAAACCATTACAGTGAGCCCTCAATTTTCTGGCAGTGGTAGTAAAATTGGTCATTTAGTGCAACTGAATTTCTAAGTTAATAGACTCATTACCTACCAGGTAATCCATTAGAAGAACTGTGCTACATTCAATTAACAGATACTTTTAGTGAGAACAAACCAATTTTCTTGTTTATGAAAAATTAGATAAAACTTAGAATAAGGTAAAAAAACACGTCTTTAAGAGAAATTCCTTAGTTGTTTTTTAACAGACTTTATATTTTTCAGAGCAGTTTTAGGGTAACGGCAAAACTGAGTGGAAAGTCAGAGATTTCCTTCATATACCCTGACCTCACACATGCATAGCCTCCCTCATTATCCACCTCCCTCACCAAAGCAGTACATTTAGTACAACTTATGAACCTACATCAGACTTCCCAGGTGGCACAGTGGTAAAGAATCTGCTTGTCAAGGCGGGAGATGCAAGAGACAGAGGGTCAATTCTTGGGTGGGGAAGATCCCCTGGAGGAGGAAATGGCAACCCACTCCAGTATTCTTGCCTGGAAAATTCCACGGGCAGAAGAGCCTGGCGGTCTACAGTCCATGGGGTCACAAAGAGTCAGACATGACTGAGTGACTAACCACACAGCACATGAACCTACATTGACACGTCTTCGTCATCCAAAGTCCACAATTTACATGCGGGTTCACTCTTGGCGCCACCCATTTAATGGGTTGGGACAAACATGTAAGGACACGTGTCCATCACTATCATATAGAGTATTGTCACTGCCTGAGACATCCTCTGTGCTCATCTATCCTTCCCTCTTTTGCTTCTAACCTCTTGCAACAAATTATGCCTTTTGCAGTTGAAATTGTATGTTTGTAGAGGGCCTAGACCACTACTGGGGCCTCCTCACTCCAGTTGCAGAATCTTCACTGGACAAGGATTTGGTAATACAACCCATCAGCTCAAGCCAGTGGACAGTTGCTCTATGGGTTAGAGAAAACATACGTTTTCAACATCATTCAGGAGTGAAAGCTACTTAAGCAGTATCTAGAGAATATACTGGGATCAAATCTCTATCTACTTTTGATTAAAGCCTTCAGACCAAGTGAAGTCGTATGTTAAATTATAGACTTCTGTCCTTAAAAGAGGCAAATAATTTCTGTCTTGTAGAATAGATAACTCCAAAGATTATAGTCTATTATACTGCAATACATTCACTTGTTTTGAATATAAGCCAGAAATATTCATAACTTCCCTGATTAAATCGTGTGTGCACACACACCCACACCCACACCTTCACACACAGACTTTCTTTCTCAGATGTTCTTTGAACGGGTTATACTGTCTTATCAACTCTCTCATTAATTAATGAGCTGAACAAAATTTCTGACACATGTTCATTTTATATTTGTGTGAGAGTCATCGTGCTGCCCTTTTGAAAAATAGAATTTAAAATTCATTCACTACAAATGCCTGTAACACATAACATGTTAAAGTCATGGTGTTGTGAGCCAAGTGGAACCAGCAAATAAAAGTCATTCCCAGCCCTAGAGAATCTCACAATCTAATCAAACAGCTAACTTGAGAGCAGAGATAAGTGCACCGGCAGAGGGGTGATGAAACTGCCAACGAACTGAAGGAATCTTACTTGTCCTGTCAGGATTTTTTTAAAAAAGGATGATTTCAAAAAGAAATGGCAATTGGACTTAACATTTAAATATATAATGGACTTTCAGAGTGTAGAAATGTAAGGTTAATTTCTAAGATCAACACATAATACAAAAATCACCCATAAACAAAATAACCCTACAGGAGACATGTATACTCAGCCACAAAGTGCATTTTGTATATATAACCCTGCATGGTACTAAGAATGCAAGGATGTCTAATATATATAGAAATGTAGGGGACATAATCTCAGAGACAAACTATATCCAGAAACCTAATCTCTCAAATGTTTTGTTACCAGGAAGATGTGAAAGAAGGTATGGCTTTTTCTGATCTTTGTTATCATTTATTTCTATAGACTATTCTTTTAACTCTTTTCTATAGACCAGTACTTTTAACTCTTCATTAGGCATTGTTCCTCTATAAAAGACTCTGCAAATAAAGGCTATCTCAACCAATTTCATGGCCAACTGAACAAAACATCTCATTTATTCATTAATGGTCAGGGAGATATTAAAATCACTCACATAATGATTCCTATTGGCTCCAGCCATCAGACATTTACTAATTCAGATTTGACCACATTTGTTGCCTAGATCACATACTTCCCTTACCAATCAGAAAGGAAAGACTCACAAACTCCACAAGTCTTTTAGGTTGTGGTTTCTAATTTATTTTGTGCTTGTGTGTTGAACTGGGGAAGGAATAATGTTTGCATTTCTCTAAGCATGTTTTGTTGAACTTAGAGAAGTTAAATGTGTTCCTGTACCAAGGAACTCCACTGTTACAGAGAAGATACCAAAATATATACAATATAAGCCAAGGGAATGGTATAAGTAATAGTAAGTAACTTAAATCTATAGGGCAAGTTTGAGGAGCTAGGAACACCTTGGATTCGATGTGATCATCTTCCTCTTTTTCTTTTCCAGCTTTATTTTGTGAAGCTGGAGAAGAAAATAAAGGAGTGTTTTGTGATTATTGATATACCAATATGATTGATATTTAGCACTGTGTAAGTTTAATGTGTATAACATGCACATTTACTTATACATTGTAAAATGACTTCCATGGTAGTGTTCGTTAGTACCTCCATCACCTCATATAATTATCAACTCTATTATCAACTTCCAAGCATATAATACAGTTTTGTTGACTATAACAACCATGCTGTACATTAGATCCCCAGAGCTTAATTCATCTATGCTAGAACTTAGTATCCCATGACCAAATTCTCTCCCTTCCCCTCACTCCCAAGACCCTGGTAACCACTATTTACTGTCTGTTTCTGTGAGTACAGCTTTGTTAGATTCCATATGTGAGTAATAGCATACATAATTTGTCTTTTGTTTAATCTGAATTATTTGAGTCAGCATAATGCCTTCAGGGTTTAACTATGTTGTAAAAAAGCTGGGTTTCCTTCTTTCTCATGATTGAGAGGGAAGGAATATTTTAATTTTTATATTAAAATATTTTAAATTTTAAAATATTAATTTAACTTTTAATGTTTTAATTTTAAAATTTAATTTAAAATTCAACACTTTAATTTTATATTAAATATTATTTTAGTATAGAATATATATTCTATATTAAAATATACATTAAAATAAAATGCTAGTTTTATATGTTAGCCCCACGGATGAATAATATTCCATTGTGAGTACATATATTTTTTCTTCTTCATCATATCATATCTTCTTTATTTATTCATAGATGGATACAGGTTGTTTCCCTGTATCGGCTATTATGAACTGCTGTGATGAACATGATTGTGCAGGTATCTCTTGAGGATCGTGATTTCATTTCCTTTGCATATATATATACCCAGAAGTGCAATTGCTATATTATATGGTAGTTTTACTTTTAATTTTTAGAGGAACCTCTATATTGTTTTCATAGTGTCTATAATTTCCCACTAAGGCACAAGAGCTTCTTTTTCTCCATACAATTGCCAACACTTATTGTTTCTTTTTGATGATAGCCATTCCAATCATTGTGAGGTAGCATGTATGAAACCACAAATATTAAAAAAAAGAAGTAAAGTCTCTATTGCCTCCTTTTCTTCAAAATCTTAGTCATTGAAATCCTAGCTGCATAGATTGATTACCCTACAATCCACTTTTGTATTCCTGATCCCCTGAGACTGTGGAAGGCTCCAAGCCACGTCTTTCTGCCTAGCATTTCAGAATGCGCTCCTTATGAACAGATCCGAGGTTAAGGGCAGAGGGTCTGGCTCTTCTCAAGACATTTCTGTCTTCCCTATATCTTGGCTTCCTTGAACTCCTGACTTCCAGAGTTACTCTGCTTGCTCTTGGATCTGATGTTTTTGTCTTATCTTATCTGAATTTCAAAATTCTTAGCTGAAGAGATGGTCTGATATAAGTTATTCTTTCATATCCTGAAGCAAAAAATGAGAAAAATCACTCGATAATTTATTGGAGATTGTAGTGGTTTGAATAGTGATCCTCGAAAAGGTTTATCTACCTAGAACCTCAGAATGTGACGTTATTTGGAATGAAGGTCTTGGCAGATCTAATTAAGACAAGGGTCTTGAAATGAGATCATCTTGGCTTAAGGTGGGTCCTAAAACCAATGACTAATGTCCTTGGAAGAAAGAGACTAAAAGAAAACAAAAACACTGAAGAGGAGGCCCTTTGAAGTGCAGGCTGAAATTGGAGCGATGCCTTTCCAAACCACGGCAACCCTGGCGTCACCGAAGAAAAGTATAATTTTCCTCTGCCATCTTCTCAGGAAGCACCTACCCATCGACACCTTGATTTCAGACATTAGCCTCCACATCTGTGGAGGAATATATTTCTGTTGTTTTAAACCATGAAGTTTCTGGTAATTTATTATGGCGGCACTAGGAAACTAACGTGGTGACAAATTGTGCAGTTTTAATTTATGATCAATTAAATGTAAACACTGTACCCCTACATGACAAAAGCACTTAGAGTCACTGCTAATTAGATTTACCAGTTTATATATTAACAAGATCATATTGTGTCAAAAATATTGGATTTAATGCAGTTCTCTCATTTGACAAATGAGGGATCCACGGGCCTCAGAAAGGAAGGGATTTTCATTTACCATTTTAAATTGCCACCTCCCAGGCAACATTTTGATACCAGATCTTGCCTGGCCTATTAGTGATTGTTGATTTACCACTGCAGTCACTCAGCATTTGAAGTTTTTATCTTCTCTCCAAAAGCCTAAGTCAGGCAGTGTGCACGTGTGTTAGTCGCTCGGCTGTGTCTGACTCTGTGTGACTCTATGGACTTTAGTCTGTCAGGGTCCTCTGTCCATGGAATTCTCCAGGCAAAAACACTGGAGTGGAGAGCCATTTCTTTCTCCAGGGCATCTTCCTGACCCAGGGACCAAAACTCGGTTTCCTACATGGTGGGCAGATTCCCTACCGTCTGAGCCATCAGGGAAGTCCTCACCTTGCAGGCAACTCAGTGTAAACTCCCCAGCTCTGATTCAGTGTGATGACAAGTGTTGGGGCACAGGTCAGCTGGGCAAGACTGCTTCCTATTGCATTTGAAAAGTGAAAATACCCTTCAGATAACTCTTTGGCTTTGTAGGAAGTTAAGCCACCACCTCTTCATTTCTTCTAACTCTTTTGTCTCATTAGTGCATTTACCTTTCTGAACAATTATCTAGTTATAACCAACTTCTTCCCTTGGACAATAAGGAGATCCAACCAGTCAATCATAAAGGAAATCAGTCCTGAGTACTCAATGGAAGGACTGATGCTGAGGCTGAAACCAGTATTTTGATCATCTGATGTGAACAGCTGACTCATTGGAAAAGTTCCTGATACTGGGAAAGATTGAGGGCAGAAGGAGAGGCGGGTATCAGAGGATGAGGATGCTGGATAGCATCACCAGTGCAATGGACATGAACTTGGGCAAACTTCAGGAGACTGTGAGGGGCAGGGAAGCCTGGTGTGCAACAGTCCATGGGGTCACAGAGAGTTGGACACGACTGAGCGACTGAACAGCAACCAACTTGCAGTAGGTTTCCAAACACATAGCATTTTTATGACTCTGAGTCTCCTCCGTACAACCAACACTCTTCCACTTGATTAGACCATGCATACTCTTTAAAACTATCTACTCACCTCCTTATCAACCTTCTCCCATCCTCTTTAATATCCTCCCTCACAAAACAATGGTTGGAATTCCACATCTGTGCTCCAGTAAATCCCTTTAAAATTTTACTGGAAACACTGGTACTCTTTACTGTGACCTTCCTTTCTGTGAGTGCCTAATAGCAAGAAAATATGCACTTACTTTCCTTTGAAAATTTTAATATCTGGCAATAAATTAATTTTTTCAGTTTTATTTATTTATTTACTTTACAATATTGTATTGGTTTTGCTGATTCATTCACATGAATCAGCCATGGGTGTATATGTGTCCCCATCCTGAACCCCCCTCCCACCTCCCTCCCCATCCCATCCCTCTGGGGCATCCCAGTGCACCAGCCCTGAGTACCCAGTATCATGGCAATAAATTTATACTGAATTAAATAGAACAAGAATGGAGAAGTAAGCAAGGTACCACTGTCTGCAGGGTATTCTGTAGGGCTACTACCTGGACTACTATTCTGGCTGATGGTGAAACTAATGAACCACACAACTCCGGGCACTGCATTCAACATGCAAGTTCAATGAAGGGAGTACCAGAGGGTCATTTGGTGCACAAACAATATATTTATACAGGGCAGTTGTGGCAGCCTCTTGCTGTCAAACTCACAGAGAAGGTCATCCTTTCTACTTTCTCTAATCCAAAATCCATCATCAGATCCTGTACAGAATTCTTCATAGTAACAATATTTTGCTGAGAATTGACATAGTCCTAGACCTTTTTTGCATATTATTTCATTGTACTTTAGTATAATCAAATTAGTCTTCCCTCTTGATCAGACAGTAAAGAATCTGCCTACAGTGCAGGAGACCTAGCTTTGATCCCTGGGTGGGGAAGAACCCCTGGAGAAGGGAATGGCTACCATTATTACCAGTATTCTTGCCTGGAGAATTTGTTAATATCTTACAAATAAAGAAATAGAATTTGAGAATGATTAAATAAATCCAGCATTCATAGCTGTGAATTCCTGACATTAAAACATACCAGATTTTCTGCTATAGCATACTGTTTGCCCGTAATTTTCAATGAACATGTTTGACTTGTATTGTTTTTCTGATTTTAAACCTTCCAGTTTATGTCTATGGTATAAAAAGGTGATAAGCATGTAGTATTCAGGAATATACACTTTCCAGAGTATCCCTTAGGTCAAAGGTAAATATCATCCTGGTGTAATTAACATGGTGAATGATCTTATGTTAGTACGCAATGTGGTAAATAGCAATACACTGGAAATTTAAAAAAAAAAAAAAATACCGCCTATTTTTTTCAAGTTCTTCCTAAAACATTCAGATCCAAAGATCATTTTGGGGTACAAAATGTTTTCTTTATTTTTCTCTAAATTTAAATCCAAGGGAAAAGATGATTTTTTCTTGGTTTTTCCCTTTTTTTTTTTTGGAACTGGACATATCCCATTTAGAATGCATTTTCATTGTGTGTTCTGTCAATACTTTTACTTTTAAAATATCATTTTTATTTTTCTTCCAGCCTTGCCATATGATTTCTAGTTTCTAGAAATTCATATGATTTCTTCTGCTGCTGAGTATTTTACAATAGACTGAGCAGTTGTCAACTACTTACTCCCTGACTTCTGTTTAGTTTCTGGATAAAGAAGATGCTCTGTTGGCACCTCTCTGGGACATTCTAGGTTCCCTATGACAAAGCAAAATTTTAGTCCTCAGATATTTCTTTACAGTTAGTGAAGTATAACTTTCTGACTTGAGGGGAAAAGGCTTGAGAAGGCTTATCCAAAAGACATACAAGATTCCTCAAACATCAAAGAACTCTTAAAAAGCAATGCGTTGATGAATAAAATGCAATGAATCATAAAGTTGCTTGAATCTTATTTGAAATGCATGTAGATTTTAAAAAGGCAAAGTGACTGTGACTGAAAATGTATTTTTGATCACTTCACATGAAAATACATTATCAATAGGTAGCTCATTTAAATTGAGTTCTCAAATAAATTCTTATTACCCGAATTATCCCTGTTCATCTGTTACTTGAGGTATTTTGCACTCTACTAATGAGCTAGAAAAATTTAGCTGTCGAGTTAATAAGCACAACCTTTGAACTCATGTAGTTTTAAAATTATTTTGCCAAAATTATTGAAGAAATTGATTTGAAGAAATCAGACCAGCAATTTAACATCACCATTGGCTGATCCCTAAAGAACTTTCCAGTCTTCTTTTGTGTAGCATCTGCTCTAGATAATTTTGCTTTTAAGGACTTTTTGTACAGTAATGGGATTATTGGTTCATTTGGACCAGGTTATCTCTAGTGCATTTGTAGAGAATGATTTTTCTTTCAAGCTCTTTCCTGGAACAGTCAAGCCCAGTTGTCCACATCCATGTATCTTTATATGGATAACAATGGCTTCAGGTTTTAAGTGGGGCCGAAATTGCCCATTTCCCCAGCTCTCCTTTCCAAGCAGAATAGAGGTGCTATTGAAAGCTCTTTGGCAAGACTGAGAAGTAGAGATGCTTGTACTTTTTGAACTTACTTTTTTAGTGTTGCATGATCTGATCCTTTTGTACTGATATTATAAAAGAAGTCAATAAGTTCTTCTCTTATAGACTTGCTATATAATGAATTTTTCCACTCTAAAATTTTTATTCTTCCTGATGTCAGACATCTACATCTTTTATTTTCCCTACCAATGTCTTACCATTTTAAAGGTGTTTATGAATTGTACTTACATATATTTTCTTTTAAAATAGTGGTCTTTAATTTCATTTTTAAAAAATGGAAACAGATGTACTGCCTGTGCAATTTCTCTTTCTTGTATATGTGGACAGTTTCATCTAGTATCTACAAATAGAATACTTTCTGGTAGTTTCTTCATTTATCACCTGAATTCTTCAAAAACCAAGGAAGTTCAAAAGGTTTAATCTTTTTCAAATACTTCCTTTACATTCCTGAAAATTTCCTATTGTATACCTTATTTTGTGAGTTCCATTATTTTCTAAAATTATATAACAAAGCTATTTCATGTAGTTAAGTTTAATCTTAAAGTAAAATAAAGCACTATGTTTTTAAAAGAGTTTCAAACTCTTCTGAATAAAATTTCTGGAGAGTTGATTTAAGAAAATAGATTTGAAAACTAAGCATAAATTTTAGACATATGTAATTTTAAGGGAGAGTATATGTGATAAATTCTTCTTGAATTGAACATTATTATATTTGAATGCTGGTTCAAATTCAACTTATTCTCAACATTAGCCAGAGCTTGAATTGACATTTTTATGAATACCTGTATTGTGGTAATTTTGAGATTACCTATAAATGGCTCCTTTATATTTAATTTTGTCAAGCACAAGCAAGGACTTTGCTAATTAACTAGGCTTATGAAGTATTACTCACACCCTTTTATTTCTGATAATTGCTGATCTTTAGAGATGCTTGAATTAGTTGCAAAATTAGTAATTTTCTATTTATATTTCCCACATTTCACAGTAAATGAATAAGGTTGAAGTTAGCTGAATTTCAGGTTTCAGTAGAGATAAATTTTGGGTACAGATAAAGTGAAAAGGAGGGGATGAGATGCAGACTTTCAGAAAAGCAAGAATGAAATACATTTATGTAAATGCTGGTGCCATGATGAGAACTACATAATCATGAAGTTAGAAGAGAAGTTAATGATAATCAAATTCAATGCCTTCATTTAACCAGTGATGAAAATTATGCCTGAGAAGTTTTAACAACTGCCCATGATCACACACCTAGCTACCATTGAAACTAGCCTGAAATTCAGATCTGTAACTATTGTGGTTTTGCTACTTCCACTAAGTGTTCCAGAAATTATAGGTAGAAGATGAGAAATTTAACTGAACAGAGACTGTGTGCCTCTTCCTATTCTTACATTATAATTTCTTTCATGATGACCTTCAGGTAAGTTTCAAAGTAACAGTACTTGGAAAGTTTTTGAAGCTTAGAGAGTCTTCAGAATATATCATAGCTATCAGTACATGTCATATTGACATGATGGTGATTTTAATGTATATATGTTTAATCTGCTTATCATAAGTCTTGGAGACACCATTATGTTCAGAAGTTAATTCCTCAATATATCTCTGAGTCTAGATTTAAATGGAATTTCTACATTGAACCAAGCAGAATCATCCATTTACATTATTCTAGTATAAAGTAGGGCTCCTAAATGACTAAGGCAATTTGATATTGTACTCATCTCACATGTTAGCAAAGTAATGCTCAAAATTCTCCAAGCCAGGCTTCAACAGTACGGGAACTATAAAGTTCCAGATGTTTAAGCTGGATTTAGAAAAGGCAGAGGAACCAGAGATCAAATTGGCAACATCCGTTGGCTTATTGAAAAAGCAAGAGAGTTCCAGGAAAACATCTACTTCTGCTTTATTGACCACACTAAAGCCTTTGATTGTGTAGATCACAACAAACTGTGGGAAATTCTTAAAAGAGATGCGAATACCAGAACACCTGGCCTGCCTCCTGAGAAATCTGTATGCAGGTCAAGAAGCAACAGTTAGAACTGGACATGGAATAACAGACTGGTTCTAAATCAGGAAAGAAGTATGTAAGGCTGTATATAGAATCAATATTGCTGGGAGAAATATCAATAACCTCAGATATGCAGATGACACCACCTTTATGGCAGAAAGTGAAGAAGAACTAAAGAGCCTCTTTAAATGAAAGTGAAAGAGGAGTGTGAAAAAGTTGGTTTAAAACTCAGCATTCAGAAAACTAAGATCATGGCATCCAGTCCCATCACTTCATGGCAAACAGATAGGGAAGCAATGGAAACAGTGACAGACTTTATTTTCTTGGGCTCCAAAATCACTGCAGATGGTAACTGCAGCCATGAAACTGCTTGCTCCTTGGGAGAAAAGTTATGACCAACCTAGACAGCATTTAAAAAAGCAGAGACATTACTTTGCCAACAAAGGTCCATTTGGTCAAAGCTATGGTTTTTCCAGTAGTCATGTATAGATGTGAGAGTAGGACTGTAAAGAAAGCTGAGCACCAAATAATTGATGCTTTTGAACTGTGGTGATGGAGAATACTCTTGAGAGTCCCTTGGACTACAAGGAGATCCAACTAGTCCATCCTAAAGGAGATCAGTCCTGAATATTCATTGGAAGGACTGATGCTGAAGCTGAAACTTCAATACTTTGGCCACCTGATGTGAAGAACTGACTCATTTGAAAAGACCCTGATGCTGGGAAAGATTGAAGGTGGGAGGAGAAGGGGATGACAGAGGATGAGCTGGTTGGATGGCATCACCAACGCAATGGACATGAGTTTAAGTAAGCTCCTGTGGCTGGTGATGGGCAGGGAAGCCTGGTTTGCTGCAGTCCATGGGGTTGCAAAGAGTCAGAAATGACTGAGCAACCAAACTAAACTGAAGCTGATATACTACCCACATCTGTAAACTCTTTGACCTCTGAGCATGTTGAATGCTGCTGCTGCTGCTGCTGCTAAGGCACTTCAGTTGTGTCCGGCTCTGTGTGACCCCGTAGACGGCAGCCCACCAGGCTCCCCCATCCCTGGGATTCTCTAGGCAAGAACACTTTAGTGGGTTGCCATTTCTTTCTCCAATGCCTGAAAGTGAAAAGTGAAAGTGAAGTCGCTCAATTGTGTCCAGACTCTTGACTCTTAGTGACCCCATGGTCACCTACCAGGCTCCTCCGTCCATGGGAATTTCCAGGCAAGAGTACTGGAGTGGGTTGTCATTTCCTTCTCCAGAGCATGTTGAATAGATATTACTTAAAATAACAATCACATACAGTTGACTCAAAATCATGAGTCTCAAATAGAGGATTTCATTCTAGGATTTCAGTCTCTAGGATTCTCTGATAATCTTTCAGATTGTAGCATCGTGAAAGTGAAAGTATTAGTCACTTAGTCGTGTCCAACCTTTGTGACCCTGTGGACTCTAGCCCGCCAGGCTCCTCTGTCCATGTAATTCTCCAGGTGAGAATACTGGAATGAGCAGTCATCCCCTTCTCCAGGGGATCTTCCTGACCCAGGAATTGAACCTGGGTCTCCTGCATTGCAGGCAGATTCCTCACCGCTTGAGCCATGGGGGAACCAACCTGCCACCACTTGTGGTAGTATATATCACAAGTAGCATATATCACAGTATCAGGTAAATTCCAAAAAGTTTTGCCTTGTTTGCACTGTTTTCTTAGTTGCAAAAAAAAATTGAAACTCTAATTGGCAGTCAACTTTCTGATTAAAGATTGAATTGTTAGAGGTTTACATTGAAGTATAAATATTAATACAGATGCAGAAAAGTGCTCATATAGTAGATGTACCCTTCAAAGGGTTTTCTCAAATTGCAAAACTGTGGAACCAATGCCCAGATCAAGAATCACTATTCATATATATTCCCAGGAGTGGGATTTCAGGGTCATACGGCAGCTTTATGTTTAGTTGTGTGTGTGTGTGTGTGTGTGTGTGTGTGTGTGTTTTTAAGGAACCTCCATGCTATTCTCCATAGTAGCTGTACCAATTTACATTCCCACTGACTATGTAGGAAAAATTCCCTTTTCTCCACACCTTCTCCAGCATTTATTGCTTGTGGATTTTTTTTTTAATAGATACACGTGTATATGTTTTATTTTATTTTATTTTTTTATTAGTTGGAGGCTAATTACTTCACAACATTTCAGTGGGTTTTGTCATACATTGATATGAATCAGCCATGGATTTACACGTATTCCCCATCCCAATCCCCGCTCCCACCTCCCTCTCCACCCGATTCCTCTTGTGGATTTTTAAAATTGTATTGAATTATTTATTTTGGTTGCGCTGGGTCTCCACTGCTGAGTGCAGGCTTTCTCTAGTCACTGTGAGCAGAGGCTCCTCTTCGCTGTTGTGCATGGGCTGGTCTTGTCATAGAGCACAGGCTCTGGGGTACACAGGCTTCATTAGCTGCAGTAGGTAGGTTTTAGTTGTTCCACTGCATGTGGGATCTTCTCGGATCAGCAAGCAAACCCATGTCCCCTGCACTGGCAGGCAGATTCCTATCCACTGAGCCACCAGGGAAGTCCCTGTTTGTGAATTTTTTCTTTTTTATTTTTTTTTATAATAGCCATTCTGGCTGGTGTGAGGTGATATCTCATTGTAGATTTGATTTGCATTTCTCTAAAATTTACAATGTTGACCATCTTTTCATATGCCTCTTGGCCATCTCTGTCTTTTCAGAAATGTCTATATAGGTCTACTGCCCATTTGTTGATTGGGTTGTTTGTTTTGGTGTTGTTAAGCATCATGAAAGTGGAGGTGAAAGTCGCTCAGTCGTGTCTGACTCCTTGAGACCCCATGGACTATACAGTCCATGGCGTTCTCCAGGCCAGAATACTGGAGTGGGTAGCCTTTCCCTTCTCCAGGGGATCTTCCCAACCCAGAGATGGAACTCAGGTCTCCTGCATTACAGGTGGATTCTTTACCAGCTGAGCCACAAGGGAAGCCCAAGAAAACCGGAGTAGGTAGCCTTTCCCTTCTCCAGGGCATCTTCCCAACCCAGGAATCGAACCAGCGTCTCCTGCATTGCAGGCAGATTCTTTACCAACTGAGCTATCAGGGAAGTGTTTTTAAATTTTGGAAATGAATCCCGTCGGTCACATCTTCTGAACTATTTTCTCTCAGTCTGTGCGTTGTCTTTTCATTTTGTTTATTGTTTCCTTTGCTATGCAAAAGCTTTTGATTTTAAGTAGGTAATATTTGTTTATTTTTGTTTTTATTTCCATTATTCTGGGGGATAAATTTAAAAAGATGTTACCGTGATTCATATCAGAGAGCGTTCTGCCTATGTTTTCCTCTAGGAGTTTAAGGATACAAGCATGCCAATGTTCAGTGCAACGCTGTTTACAGTAGCCAAGAAATGGAAGTAACCTAAATGTCCATTGACGGAAGAATGGATAAGGGAGATGCAGTATGCTTATATGATGGGATATTTGCCACTAAATGAATGAAACAATGCCATCTGCAGCAATATGGACGGACCTAGAGATTGTCACACTGAGTGAAGTAAGTCAGACAGAAAAGAAGCAGCATCGTATAATGTTCCTTATATATGGATTCTAAAATGAAATGACACAAATGAACCTACTTACAAAACAGAAACAGACTCATAGAGAACAAACTTATGGTTGCCAGAGGGGAAAGATGGGAGGAAGGGGTAGTTAGGGACTTTGGAATGGACACGTACAGACTGCTGTTTTTAAAATGAATAACCAACAAGGACCTACGTATAGCACATGGAACTCTGCTCAATGTTATGTGGCAGCCTGGATGGGAGGGCAGTTTGGAGGAGAATGGATTCATGTCTGTGGGTGACTGAGGCCCTTTGCTGTTCACTTGAAACTATCACACCATTGTTAATCTATACCCCAATACAAAATAAAAAGTTAAAAAAAAAAAAAAGAGCCATTATCCAGAAATTTATCTTGCCCCTTCCAGACACTAACATCCTTTATCCCTGAATCCTAACACCATAGATTAGTTTCGCATCATTTGCATCTCTTGTGCTTGATATAAATGAAATTATGCATACTTTTATTTCTGGGTTCTTTTGTTTGACTTTATGCTTTTAAGATTTAGCCATATATATTTTTTCATGTTAAGTGTAACCCATTCATTCTCATTGTTCTATAGTATTTCACTGTGTGAGTATGTCAGTATGTCAATATATCAAAATATCCTTGCTTCTGCTAATGGATTTTGATAATTTCTGATTTTAGGTTATTGCTGGCACTGATATTGTGAACATTCTAACATATGCCTATATTTCAGTCAGGTACATACTCCGGAGTTAAAATGCCTGATCAGGTGAACACTCAGCTTTAGTTCAGGCTTAGTGTAGACTGAAAAATAATATTCCAAAGTAGTTATACCTGTCTACAGTTCCACAAAACTGCTGTGCTTTAGACGTTACCTTTTAGACACTCAGATAAGGATATGTTTTCGCATATCCACACTGTGCATTTAAATTTCTATCTCCCCATACTGAAATTGAGCACTTTTTCAGGTTTATTTGTTTCCTTTCTTTTGTAAAAATCTTTTGTTCTTTTGCCAACTTTTGCACTGATGATCTCTAGTTTCATATAGACTTATAGGAATCCTTTGTATATTCTAGATAGGAACTCTTTGTCAGGTGGATGTATTGCAAATCTGTTTTCCCACTTACATATTGTCTTCTCACTTAAGGTGTCTTCTGATGAAAAGAAAGATCTGATTTTTAATATTTCAGTTTATCAATGTATTTCTTTTATGGTTACTTGTCCTTGTGCCATACTTAGGAAATCTACCCCAAGTTAATCTAGATATTCTTACTAAGTTTTCTACTAATATATTTATTGTTTTACCTTTTACATTTAGATCTGCAGCCCATTTGGAATATGTGTATGTGTTATGAGGTAGGAGCCAAGATACATTTTTTTTATATGAATATTCAGCTAACTCAGCACATTTTATATAAAATATTGTACAATTTTCTTTAGACTTCCATGAAGTATTTTAAGTGTACTCACTTTAGGTTTGGACAGTTCAAAGCAGATTTTTAAAGAGTTTTCTTGGGAAGAGATATAACAAATAATTAAATATTATTATGATATTTTCCTTAGGAAGAAATATTTGAGATAATTGGGAGAATCTCAGTGTCTAGAAACAAACACCAACTTTTTGCTTGCTTTCAATTTTCACATAACAAGATAAAGCAATTTTATAATATTCCTATGTCCTGGCATTTAGATTTCTTTAGAAAGCTTCTATATATCAAACAGTTACCAATATCTTTAAATTGATCACTAATCCCTTTAAACTATATGTACTCCAGAGAAGAGGTAAGACTAATTTTCCCACTGTTATCTCCTTTGATAATATTTTCACATTTGACACTTTCAGGCACTAGGAGGAGGGATTAATATTACTGCAAATAAGACGTTCCTTTCTTTGGAATATCAGTTACAGAGAAAGTAGCATGGGCTTTCAATTTAAATGGATCTGTTTCTACTATGAATTTGGAGGGAAAATTATTTTTTGAGGTTCATTTTTCTACTCTGTAAATGATAATAGTGCCTACCCTACAACATTATTGTGATAATCAATACAAATAAGATGCAATGTTTGTAAAACATCTCACCAAATAAGAAATGTGGAGAAAACCATCTCTTAAGAGAAAGAACATGTGGAAAGATGCAAATTGTTTGAGCTAAATAGCCAAATTGATCAAATCCAAATTCCACTTTGAATTTTCAGTTTAAAAGAGCTTTGGCTGTTTGCTCATATTGCACATTGCTCCTCCTCTCCCAAAATGCCTATAAAAGTGCTGAAAATAATACAACTTGAAATACTGATAAACTAAAATCCTCAAATTATCAATCATTGGACTTTAAGAAAAGCAGTAAGAACCTGACTCATGTTTGTATCAGAAAGTTAAGAAGAATACTCCCCTTCTGCCCAAGGCTCAAAAAGTTGGAACCGAGCGGAAAACTAGGCTCCCGATCTTCAGCTTCTTATTTTACTGTGTCATGTCACCGCACGTCCCATGGAATCACATCACATCTTATCAGGTATGGCATCATACGGTTCTGCATTGTCTGTATGAAGTAACCAGAGTAATAGTCTTGCCTGCTTGAGTCTTTAAACAGCATCTTTCGATCTGGGTATCCAAGAACTCATTAGGACAGACAGTGGGAAGACAGAAGGGAGACAGTTTGGATGAATTGAGCATGCTGAATTCTGGGGGGTAAGGTACCCTTGGCTTCCCAAGTGGAGCTAGTGGTAAAGAACCCTCCTGCCAGTGCAGAAGACCTAGGAGATATGGGCTCAATGCCTGGGTCAGGAAGATTCCCTGGAGGAGGGTACAGCAACCCACTCCAGTATTGCCTGGAGAATCCCATGGATACATGAGCCTGGCAGGCTACAGTCCATATGGTCACAAAGGGTTGAACCCGACTGAAGTGACTTAGACTATGGTACCCTTAAGCAAACTCTTAAGACAAAGACCTTAAGACAAAGACCCTGTCAGCGGTATTTGGAAATTTTATTTTTCATAAATTACATTCACTCTCAGTGTCATAGAACTAGGCATTAATTTTCCAAGTCAGTCCATTAGAAAGGTGCTAGAAAAATTATTTCCAGATGCAAAATATTGTAATAAGAGCTGTGGATTCCAGGCTCTCTTCCAGATGTAGATCAGAAAGGCCAATTATTAAGCAAGTGAATATGGAACAAGATCAAGGGCAATCCAAGATTTCAATGTGGGGCATAAGTAAATTCATTCTTTTAAAAATAAGTGTAGCTGGAAAAAATGTATAATTCATCCCATAGCACAAGGAAAAGGAGGCACTGACTTAGAAACTTAGAAGAAAAGAAACTGCATCTTAAAAAATCACAATCAAAGACAGACACAAGAAGTCTATAATGCCATTTGGAATTCTCAATATGATGTAATTAAATGTGGCCATAGGGAAAAAAAAAAGGCAGGAAATCAGAAGAACAGATCAGGATGGTAACAAGATGAAACGGGGAAAGAAAGCACAGATAATATGCAAAGACAAATCTTCATTGACAGAATTAAGTCATCCACTAGAGGAAACTGAAAAACAGAAATATTACTAAAAAAACTGAAACAAGAAACATTCAACATATTTGCAAAATGTTCTTAGAATCAAGAGGAAAAATGCAAATGAGTTTTAAATTTTGAGAAAGATGTTGCCAAATACAGAAGGCAGAGGATGAAGATACAGTATATTTGATAGCACTGAATTAACCTTGTTAAATATGGTAATAACATAATAATGATAATCAGAAAATACCACCATTCTCATAAAATATCTCAAAATATTTATGGAAAAATATCATATCTGCAACTTATTTCCAACTGACTGAACTTATCTATGCACACACAGGTATGTGTATATACAGAGACACATATATATCCATCTATCTATTTGATATATGCCATCTATCCCTACATATATAGAGAGATACGCATGTGTATATAAGTATATATAGAGTGTGCCTATAATGTGTGCAAGAAGAGAGAGAAAGCAAATGTGGCAACATAATAATATTTGAAAGGCATGTAGGTTTTGTTTTCTTAATATTTTTGCTTTTTCAACTTTTATATTTTTAATTAAAGTATAGAGGAAAGCATTATGATATAAAAGGAGTTATATTTCAGCCAAAAGTAAAAGAAAATTATTTACATATCAAAAAAATGAATTACAAATGAAAAATTTAAAAATCTCAGAGATACATTGGGGCAGCCAAATATATTATAAAAAATTAATGACATGATTGAACTCAAAGTCTGGATAAAGTTCTAAAAATAGTGGAAATGTCTACAAATATTTTGTGGAAAATACAGCAATACAAGATGTTTTATATAGTCTATTATTTTTTGGTGAAAGTAATTTTAAAGCATTAACATATGCTCAATCAAACATTTGCCTTTCTTGGGAAAAATTGAAATTCAAATCAACTGAGAAAGAAATCACAAGCAAGAGAAAGAATGACATTTAAAAAAACACCAAAGGTTCTGGGCCTCCCGATGCTTACCACAGGCTGTGTTCTTACACTGACTGTATAGAAAGAGGAGGCAGAGTAAATCCACCCCATATACACCTCAGCCCAGGCAGGCCCTTTACCTGGTCTGTATTGTGAATGGGGAGACATGGAAAAAAAAAAAAACACCAAAGGTTCTAATTGTCACACAAGACATTGTTATGACTATCATAAAATGTTAAGAACCGTGATTAAAAAAATACAAAAACAAGTTATAACAAAAGCCTAGGCCCAAACTAAGATTCTATTTTAAAAGACTGAAAAGGTGAAGGAGAGAGGGAAAATGTGTTAAAAAAGTAAAAGTCAGAAGGTGCCATGTTATTCTTGAGTTTGATTATCATTTAAACATCATCAAAGAGTTGTTAGAGTAAATTTTGATAAATATATTTGTTAACATTTTTAAATGCCCACTTTCCAAATCAATACAGTAGATAAAAGCAAAGAAAACACAATTCAAAGACAGGAAAAAACAGATAGAAAATGAATGAGTTAAAAATGAAGATGTATGATGTTAGGGAGTGTTCTAATTTCATTCTTTTACATATAGCTGTCCAATTTTCCCAGCACCACCTATTAAAGAGACTATCTTTTCTCCACTGTATGCTCTTGCCTCCTTCGTCATGTTAGGTGAACATAGGTGTATGGGTTTATCTCTGGGCTTTCTATCTTATTGCATTGATCTATATTTGTGTGTGTGTGTGTGTGTGTGTGTGTGTGTGTGTGTGTGTGTGTGCCTGTACTATACTGTCTTGTTTACTATAGCTTTGTAGTATAGTCTGAAGTCAGGGAACCTGATTTCTTCACTTTGTTTTTTTTTTCTCAAGATTGCTTTGGACATTTCAGGTCTTTTGAGTTTCCACACAAATTGTAAAAATGTTTGTTCTAATTCTGTGAAAAATGCCATTGGTAATTTGATAGGGATTTCATTGAATCTGTAGATTGTTTTGGTAGTAGAGTCAGTTTTCACAATATTGATTCTTATAATGCAAGAACATGGTATATCTCTCCATATGTTTGTGTCACCTTACTTTCATTAATATCTTATAGTTTTCTGCATACATGTCTTTTGCCTCCTTAGGTAGGTTTATTCATAGGCATTTTATTCTTTTTGTTGCAGTAAGACCTAAATGTAAGCCTGGACAGTATAAAACTCTTAGAGGAAAACAGAAGTAGAACACTGACATTTGATCTTTTTTGACCCACTTTCTAGATTAGTAAAAATAAAAACAAAAATGAACAAATGGGAGCTAATTAAACTTAAACGCTTTTACATAGCAAAGGAAACCATCAACAAGAAAACAACAACAACAACAACCTTCAGAATGGCAGGAAATATTTGCAAATGAAACAACTGACAAGGGATTAATTTCCAAAATATACAAACAGCTTACACAGCTCAATATACAAAAAAAGAAGAAAAAAATCCAATCAAAAAAGTGGGCAGAAGATCTAAACAGACATTTCACCAAGGAAACATACAGATGGCCAAGAAACACATGTAAAGATATTCAGCATCAGTAATTATTAGAGAAACACAAATCAAAACTGTAATAAGGTATCACTTCACATAGGTCAGAATGGCCATCATCAAAAAATCCACTCGGTTGGCCAAAAAGTTCATTTGTGTTTTTCTGTAAAATGTTACAGAAAAAGCTGAACAAACTTTTTTGGCCAGCCCAGTACAAACAATAAATGCGGGAGAGGGTATGGAGTAAAGTGAACCCTCTTACATTGTTTGTGGGAATGTAAATTGACACAGCTATTATGGAAAACAATACAGAGATTCCTTAAAAAACTAAAAGTAGAAATAATAATGACCCAGAAATCCTATTCCTGGGCATACACCTGGAGAAAACCATAATTCAGAAAAGACACAGGAACCCCAATATTCATTGGAGCCCTATTTACAATAACCAGGATATGGAAGCAACCTAAATGTCCATCAACAGAGGAAGGGATAAAGAAGAAGGAATATAGACATAAAAAGGAACAGAACTGTGTGATTTGCAGAGACATGGATGGCTGTAGAGACTGTCATAGAGAGTGGAGTTAACTCAGAAAAAGAAAAACAAATATTGTATTGTAAGACTTACATATGGAATCTAAAAGCGGTGCAGATGAAGTCATTTGCAAAGCTGAAATAGAGACACAGATGTAGAGGACAAACGTATGGACAGCCACGTGGAGGGAGGGTGAATTGGGAGTTTGAGACTGATATATGTACACCACTATATATATTTTATGTATATATTTCAGTCGCGTGCAACTCTCTTAAACCCCCCTGGCAGAATGTAGTCCGCCAGTCTCCTCTGTCCATGGAATTCTCCAAGGAAGAATACTGGAGTGAGTTGCCATTTCCTTCTCCAGGGGGAACTTCCTGACCCAGGGATCAAACCCAGGTCTCCTGCATTGCAAGGCAGATTCTTTCCCTCTGAGCCACCAGGGAAGCCTTAAATATAAAGTAGATAACGAAGACAACCTACTGCATAGCACAGGGAAATCTACTCCGTGCTCTGTGGTGAACTAAATGCTAAGGAAATTCAAAAAGGAGGAGATATATGTATATACCTGATTCACTGTGCTATGCAGTAGAAATTAGAACAGCGTTGTAAAGCAGCTATATCTCAATAAAACTTAACTTTAAGAAAAAGAAGGCGGAGGCGGCAGTGCTCCTCCAGGTCTGTGTTACACACAGCTGCTCCTGGCGTGTGTTCCAACAGCTTGTGCACATGCACATTCGGGGTGCTGGCCACCGTCTCCACCAAGCCGGGCTTCAGCAGGGAGGCGAACACGGGCTTCTGCTTCTGTGGCTTAGTGTGTGTTAGTGTGTTAGTCGCTCAGTCATATCCGACTCCTTGCAATCCCATGGACTATATAGCACACCAGGCTCCTCTGTTTATGAAATTCTCCAGGCAAGAAACCTGGAGTGGGCTGCCATTTCCTTCCTCATGAAAAGTGAAAGAGAAGTTACTCAGTCGTGTCCAACTCTTTGCGACCCCATAGACTGTAGCCTACCAGCCTCCTCAGTCCATGGAATTTTCCAGGTAGGAGTACTGGAGTGGGTTGCCATTTCCTTTTCCAAGGTTATCAACAATTCCCTCACGCAAATATTTCTCAACTGGGACTTCAGTTTCTCCATGTCTTCGACTGTTGCCTCCGTTGTGGTGACTGTTTCAAATATCCTCAGCTCAGCGAATAGCTTGAGTGCAAGGTCCCTCTGCCCCACACCTGAATTCTAGGAGGGTTCTGGGTGAGTTGTCCTTGGGCAACCTCTGCTTTTCCATACCTGACTCAGAGGTCCAACTGTGCCTTGACCCCTGGTGGCTGCTCCCCTCATCTCTCAAACCTGGAGGAGTTCTCACGTTAGATGGGGAAGAAGTCCAACTGTGAAAAGCCTCTTTGCTTGCTGCTCCTTCAAGTGGGAGCCTGCCTTCTGAAACCTCTGTGCAACCCAGGTGTCTCCTAGGGGTCTGTGACCTCACACATGACATGTGGAGGGTCAAGGTTGACATTCTCTTCCCACCCGGATGGGGCTGAGCCCAGGCAGCCCTGTCGTGGAGGCAGGGTGCTCTTGGTAGGCTCACTGTGTGCTGGGCCTAGCTGCCAGCCTTCACTGGGCTTGACTGGGGTCTGATACTGTGAGTGAGACGGCCTGAGACCTGGGACCTGGGTCCCTTTGCTGTGGTGCTTGCATTGATACCTCAAGCAACAAAATAATGAGGAATTATAAGGGACTATTAATAAATATCATTATGCACATTTGCAGTTGGGACAAATTATGGACAAGATACAAAAAGACCAAAAGCCCAGCTGCCACTTCTAAAGAGCCAGGAGCAAAACCTAGGTACTCTACTGTACCTGGGGCTTCCCTGGTGGCCCAGTGGTAGAGTCCGCTTGCAGGCAAAAAACTCAAGAGGCGCAGGTTCGATCTCTGGGTGGGGAAGATGTCCTGGAGGAGGGCATGGCAACCCGCTCCAGTATTCTTGCCTGGAGAATTCCATGGATAGACAAGCCTGACATGTTACATTTCATGGGGTCACAGAGTTGGAGACCACTGGGTGACTGAACACATTCTGGACATGCCCTTGCACACACCGCCACCAAGGGGGTGTGCAAACCACCCAATCCATCCCTCCAGCCGGACTCTCAGGACACACCCCTACCCTCACGACATTTAAGGAACCAACTTGCCCCTCTAGGGGCGAGGGAACCCAGTTACTTGTTCTTGCTTCCCTACCAGCTCCGCTGTAGCAGGACCCCCTTTAAAACTGCTTGAATGTCTTGTCTGGCTCATCTCAATTTCTATTGATTAAGGGAATCAAAAGCCCTGGTGGGTAATATGAAGAGGTACCCTCCCCACTTCGACAGGTGAGACTTACTGAAGGTGACAGCTAGGCTTCCAGCTCCAGACCTTCCCATCTGCCCAAGGAGGGCAGTCAGCCACAGGGGAGTCAGGAGGTGCCCGCTCACTGCAGGCAAGTTCTGTGGGCATGTGCCCACCTGGCCTCACAGCCATCTCTTCCTGCAGGCCATCCCAGGCTCCATGCTGGGTGGAGAGGGCCAGGATGCCCCGGGGCAGGGAGGAGCCCCTGATCCCCGGGGAGGTGCCCCTGTCCAGGAAGACCCTTCGCCACAAGCGGCGGCAGCGCCAGCGAACTGAGCAGACCTGCTGCAAAGACAGTGATGGTGGCTCAGACTTGGGTGGGCTGTGTGGGAACCAGGCTTCTCAGGGTGATCTGAGAGTGCAGCCTTCCTCCCGCAGCCAAAGGGAGACGCTTCCTCGCGAAGCAGGGCTGTGATGGAGCAGACTTGAGGGTGGGCAATTCTAGCTCCATAAGCGGAAGCACCCTCTGCAGCGGTGTTGTGCCTGCAGCCGTCTGTGTACATCTGCATGACACTCTTGATTCTCATGCTTCCGGGTCCACTCCATGAGCTTGGCAGGTGTGGGAGACCCCAGGACTTGAAACTCCACTGTAATTGCAATTCCCATAACACTGGAATCAATGACTGGTGAGGCTTCCAACACCTTTGCATTGATATATCTGGCCATCAGGGTCATGATTCTGTGTTATGGCAAAAGAAAGAAACCTAGATTTAATAAGTATTTATTTTTCAGTTAAAACTAAAGCAAAAAATAAAATAAAATAAAAAAAGGTGCAAGTCAAGATTACAGAGTTAGGACAAAGCAAGCATGTGGAATGATCCAGGGAGAAAGGATGGATGTAATGTGACTGTCCTGTAGTGGGATCCTCTAATCCCCGGAAGAGCAATGCATGACTTGGAGCAGAGGAAGTGAAATGAAAAAAGCATCACTGTCTGAACTAGAAGTGGAAACTGACTTTCTGAAACTCAGTCCTCTACACAAACCATACTTCTTTGCGTCTTATCTATATATTCTTCCAACTCTTTTGAAAGGTAATTTCATCAGAGTCTAGACGCTCCACCTTCTATTATGTATACTAACTTAATAAAAGTGATGCCTTTTAGCTAGTCATTTATCTTCCAGTTCTCAGACTGGATTTCATTCTTCTCATGCCCTGAATATCTGCAAAGAGCAAGCATCAGCTTCAAAGTGAGAGTCCCTTCTGTAAAGGACTAGCAGTTCTTCGCTGAGAGGAAGAGCTTAGCAGCTAGGATCATTTTAAGCAAAAGTGCTTCCCAGTTTCCTATATTTATATGTTTTTTAAAAAAATTATATCTCAAGTTTTAGAAAAGGCAAGACCAAAACAACCACTATCTAAATAAGGATAAAAACATTCACACAGGAATTTTTAGATTGCTTAAAGATAGTAATGGACCTTCTAAAAATGTCTGATGCTTCCTGTTCAAAATTGCTCTGTATACATACCAAATTTTAACTGCATGAATCTGACCCTTGAAGTTTTACTTAGAATCCCATAATTATGATTTGTCATAGTCTGATACTACTTTATCAATAATGTAGAATTTAATCAGAACAAATCTTTATGAAAAGATTGCTTTAAGTGTTATGTTATATTGTTATCAAAAGCTTTACAGTTACATTTTTAAAAGATTTTATAATCAGATATCAGGACCTGTAACAGCCTGAAAAATAAATCTGCTTCCATTCTTAAAAAAATATATTTTCCAGCAAAATAAAGATCTTTAACATTATTTTATGCTTCATGTGATATTTAATTGATATCCAAGATGGAAATTTATATCATATTCTAAAATTCTAGAGCAAAAGATATTATATTTTGAAATTTCAATAAAGGATAGATGCAACTATTCCCCCAAATGATATGAAAACAGTTGAAACACTAAAATTCAAATTGTTTAGAGTTAATCTAAAATTATGCATCAATAATCAATAAACTCTTCAATAATCAATAAACTCTTCATGATCTAGTTATAATGGCATTATTTTTCTAAAATGTATCATCACAGTTTGGCCATATTCTAGTTGTATTAGACTAAGTCAATGGATACTTTTATATGGATGATTCATATAAAACATGGTAAAATCTCTCCATAACATGATCTGCTGCATGTTTGTACCACTGTCTATCCAAGTTCAAAAACTATTTGATAAATATAGTTAAATGTGAAATCTGTAATTATAATACTTGAAACCAAATCATAGTTTCAATTTATCATTTTGATAAGTAGTGTTGGATTTATATATGAGTTCTGCCTTAAGATTTTTATTTCAAAGCACTTTGCTGGCTGATATTTTATGTATTGCAATCATTTTTGATCCATTTATCTGCCCTGCCTACTTTAATTAAGCCATCATTGCACTCTGATGTTTTTGCTAATTTTGGATGATGGATCCATCATTGTTTGTTTATAAAAGTGGATTGGAAACAAGGCATTCATTATGTCGTGCCTGAAAATCTGTTCCCTCCATTATCACAGGGCAGTTGCTGTAGCTGCATCTTTGTTATCATCAAGTTTTTATAAATATTGGCTTTTTCTTGATTGATTTTCATCAGCAGCATGGTCTTGTAGTCACCAAATTCTTGTCATTTGTGCTATCTTACAAAATGCTCTCCTAATATACAGAAAATTATGTTTTCAAGAAAACCTGCATGTCAGTCATTTCTTTAATAAATCTCTAATCCTTAGGTATGCTATTTGGGCAAATTAACAAATAGGCTGCTACTCTCAGTGTGCATTCCATTCACTAGTACAATCAACTTACCTAATGAATTGCCTTTCATTTGTTGCCTTGACGAAATCTAGTTATTTTGAAAACCTTCTCAATTCTTTACATCAATGCAAATTCCATTATGGAAGATAAATTCCTACATACAGTTTGTGAGAATTTAAAAGAAGAAAAAAATGTTGACTTTTAAAATAAATCTTTGAGTTGACAGTCATTCTAAAAATGTACTGAAGAGGCATGTAAAAGGAAGAATTGAGCTGTGATTTTTCTTAGTTCTCCTTCTCAGTTGTAACATTGAAATTGGTATTGATTCTTTTGAATGATATAAGAGAAAAAGAGTTGAAATCTGGGGAGTCTGCCTAAGACACAGGAAAATATGAATTTGCCTTTGTCTTTAGAGGTTTCCCTGGTGGCTCAGTAAAGACTCTGCCAGCAATTCAGGAGACCTGGGTTCAATCTCTGGATTGGGAAGATCTCCTGAAGAAGGGGACCCCACTCCAGTATTCTTGCCTAGAGAATTCCATGGACAGAGAAGCCTGGCAGGCTATGGCCCATAGGATCGCAAAGAGTCAGACACAACTGAGCAACTAATGCTTTCTTTCACTTTTAACCATGTGACTATATTAAAGTTGGGCCTAGGGAAACATAGCGAGGTTTTCTAAATAACCATCATCTCGAACATTCTGAGACGTTTACAGCACTGATAGTCTGTGTTCTGAACTACCTACATGGTGCTTGAGAACCCACATTCATAGGATGTGTTCATTCAACTCACAGCCATTACAAATTTGAAAAGCATCTGACTCAGTCTTTAAATTCCTAATCCCAAACATATAAACAGGTTCACATTACCCAACTGTACAGATGTTGCTTTTGTAATTTTCCCCTCTAATCACTATTTTAACAAATGAAACTTCACAGTTTAAGGCTCCCTGTCTTATCCTTTGCCTCTCAAGTGTTGCTGTTGTTGTTCGGTCTCGAAGTCACTTCGGACTCTGAAACCCCACGGGCTGTTCTCATGTACTATCATTTATCCGCAGGTAGTGTGCAAGACTTACAGCTTATATTGATGATTTTATCAGATGCACATTTATCAGCAAACTGCATAAATGCTACTTTTAAGTCTCTATTTCAGTGACAGAATATTCTGCATATCATTCTGTCATTTGTGCCCACCATAATAGCTATCTGGTTCATTCCTTTACACACTGTCATTTCACTGTCTGATTGAACCATTTTTGTATGGTCGACTTTCTTTTGAGGGACAGACAGGTTTTTACATTTTTGCTGTTAGACAACTACGATTGCAGTATCATTCTTGAATATATTTGGAAGAGTTTCTCTATAGAAAGAATTAGAAGTGGTATTTTAAAAATTTAGGGTAAGTGAAGTATAGTCTGAAGTCAGACAGGTTGATTCCTCCAGTTCCATTCTTCTTTCTCAAGATTACTTTGGCTATTCGAGGTTTTTGGTATTTCCATACAAATTGTGAAATTATTTGTTCTAGTTCTGTGGAAAAATACCATTGGTAGCTTGATAGGGATTGCATTGAATCTGTGGATTGCTTTGGGTAATATAGTCATTTTGACAATATTGATTCTTCCAATCCATGAACACAGTATATTTCTCCATCTGTTTGTGTCCTCTTTGATTTCTTTCATCAGTGTTTTATAGTTTTCTATGTATAGGTCTTTGGTTTCTTTAGGTAGATATACTCCTAAATATTTTATTCTTTTTGTTGCAATGGTGAATGGTATTGTTTCCTTAATTTCTCTTTCTGTTTTCTCATTGTTCATGTATAGGAATGCAAGGGATTTCTGTGTGTTAATTTTATAACCTGCAACTTTACTATATTCATTGATTAGCTCTAGTAATTTTCTGGTAGAGTCTTCAGGGTTTTCTATGTAGAGGATCATGTCATCTGCAAACAGTGAGAATTTTTCTTTTCCCATCTAGATTCCTTTTACTTCTTTTTCTGCTCTGATTGCTGTGGCCAAAACTTCCAAAACTATGTTGAATAGTAGTGGCGAGAGTGGGCACCCTTGTCTTGTTCCTGATTTCAGGGGAAATGCTTTCAATTTTTCACCATTGAGGGTGATGCTTGCTGTGGGTTTGTCATATATAGCTTTTATTATGTTGAGGTATGTTCCTTCTATTCCTGCTTTCTGGAGAGTTTTTATCATAAATCGATGTTGAATTTTGTCAAAGGCTTTTTCTGCATCTATTGAGATAATCTTATGGTTTCTTTCAATTTGTTAATGTGGTGTATTACATTGATTGATTGTGGATATTAAAGAATCCTTGCATTCCTGGGATAAAGCCCACTTGGTCATGATGTATGATTTTTTTAATATGTTGTTGGATTCTGTTTGCTAGAATTTTGTTAAGGATTTTTGCATCTATGTTCATCAGTGATATTGGCCTGTAGTTTTCTTTTTTGGTGGCATCTTTGTCTGGTTTTGGAATTAGGGTGATGGTGGCCTCATAAAATGAGTTTGGAAGTTTACCTTCTTCTGCAATTTTCTGGAAAACTTTGAAGAAGATAGGTGTTAGCTCTTCTCTAAATTTTTGGTAGAATTCAGCTGTGAAGCCATCTGGTCCTGAGATTTTGTTTGCTGGAAGATTTGTGATTACAGTTTTGATTTCCTTGCTTGTGATGGGTCTGTTAAGATCTTCTATTTCTTTCTGGTTCAGTTTTGGAAAGTTATACTTTTCTAAGAATTTATCCATTTCTTCCAAGTTGTCCATTTGCTTCACATAGAGCTGCTGGTAGTAGTAGCATGATCCTTTGTATTTCAGTGTTGTCTGTTGTGATCTCTCCATTTTCATTTCTAATTTTGTTAATTTGGTTCTTCTCCCTTTGTTTCTTAATTAGTCTTGCTAATGGTTTGTCAATTTTGTTTATTTTTTCAAAAAACCAGCTTTTAGCTTTGTTGATTTTTGCTATGGTTTCTTTAGTTTCTTTTGCATTTATTTCTGCCCTAATTTTTAAGATGGAAATGGAGGAATCAACCTGCCTGACTTCAGACTATACTACAAAGCCACAGTCATCAAGACAGTATGGTACTGGCACAAAGACAGAAATATAGATCAGTGGAACAAAATAGAAAGCCCAGAGATAAATCCACAAACCTATGGACACATATTCTTCAACAAAGGAGGCAAGGATATACAATGGAAAAAAGACAATCTCTTTAACAAGTGGTGCTGGGAAAACAGGTTAACCACTTGTAAAAGAATGAAACTAGAACACTTTCTAACACCATACACAAAAATAAACTCAAAATGGATTAAAGATCTAAATGTAAGACCAGAAACTATAAAACTCCTAGAGGAGAACATAGGCAAAACACTCTCTGACATAAATCACAGGAGGATCCTCTAGGACCTACCTCCCAGAATATTGGAAATAAAAGCAAAAATAAACAAATGGGACTTAATTAAACTTAAAAGCTTTTGCACCACAAAGGAAACTATAAGCAAGGTGAAAAGACAGCCCTCAGAATGAGTGAAAATAATAGCAAATGAAGCAACAAAGGATTAATCTAAAAAATATACAAGCAACTCCTGAAGCTCAATTCCAGAAAAATAAATGACCCAATCAAAAAATGGGCCAAAGATCTAAACAGACATTTCTCCAAAGAAGACATACAGATGGCTAACAAACACATGGAAAGATGCTCAACATCACTCATTATCAGAGAAATGCAAATCAAAACCACAATGAGGTACCATTACACGCCAGTCCGGATGGCTGCTATCCAAAAGTCTATGAGCAATAAATACTGGAGAGGGTGTGGAGAAAAGGGAACCCTCTTACACTGTTGGTGGGAATGCAAACTAGTACAGCCACTATGGAGAACAGTGTGGAAATTCCTTAAAAAACTGGAAATAGAACTGCCATAAGACCCAGCAATCCCACTCCTGCGCATACACACTGAGGAAACCAGATCTGAAAGAGACACATGCACCCCAGTGTTCATTGCAGCACTGTTTATAATAGCCAGGACATGGAAGCAACCTAGATGCCCATCAGCAGATGAATGGATAAGGAAGCTGTGGTACATATACACCATGGAATATTACTCAGCCATTAAAAAGAATTCATTTGAATCAGTTCTAATGAGATGGATGAAACTGGAGCCCATTATACAGAGTGAAGTAAGCCAGAAAGATAAAGACCAATATAGTATACTAACACATATGTATGGAATTTAGAAAGATGGTAACGATAACGCAATATGCAAAACAGGAAAAGAGACACAGATGTACAGAACAGACTTTTGGACTCTGTGGGAGAAGGCGAGGGTGGGATGTTTTGAGAGAACAGCATTGAAACATGTATATTATCAAAGGTGAAACAGATCACCTGCCCAGGTTGGATGCATGAGACAAGTGCTCGGGGCTGGTGCACTGGGAAGACCCAGAGAGATCAGGTGGGGAGGGGGGAGGGAGGGGGGATTGGGCTGGGGAATACATGTAAATCCATGGCTGATTCATGTCAGTGTATGGCAAAAACCACTACAATATTGTAAAGTAATTAGCCTCCAACTAATAAAAATAAATGGAAAAAAAAATTTAGGGTAAGTGAAAAAAGTGAAAGTGTTAGTCCCTCAGTCTTGTCTGACTCTGCAAACCCATGGACTGTAGCCCGCCAGGCTCCTCTGTCTATGGATTCCCCAGGCAAGAATACTGGAGTGGGTTGCCATTTCCTTCTCCAGGGGATCTTCCCAACCTAGGGACTGAACTTGGGTCTCCCACACTGGAGGCAGATTTATTGCCATCTGAGTTACCAGGGAAGTCCAGTCAACTCGATGTCACCACATTTCTTTATTCAAGCTCTCTGGATATGATTTACTCTTTCTTCATATCATGGTCAAATAACGGTATTGCTAGATTTTTAGACACCTTTTTTTTTCAATTTGATGGGTATGAGATGATATATAATGTTTACTTAAACCTGCATTATCCTGACTTTTAACCAGGCTGAGCATTTCATTATGTTTACTGACATTTATGCTTCCTTTCCTGTAAATATGCATTTTCCATTTTTCCACTGAGTAGTCATTTTTGTACTAAATTTTCAGGGATCCGTCATGCAGTCTCTGCACTAATCTCTAATCATTTTATATTAGTACAAGCGCTTTCTCCTCCCTGGTAACATTTTCACTGTGTGGTATCTTTCATCATACAGAATTTCTCTGAGATATTATTTTGGGTATCTGATAAAAGTAGAAATACAAATGCATTCTTTTCCCTCTGTCCAGATTTTTTTCATCACTGTTTTAATTACTATATCTTGTAAATGTAGAGTACCAGTTCCAGCTCACTCATATTCTTTCCTATTGTCTAGAGAACCTAATGCATTCCATGTTCAGTTAAACCAAGCTTCATGGTAAATTATATATAAATATGATATACCTCACAATGGTAATTTAACACACATTTAAAGAAGTCTAATTTTTCACTATGCAATAAGTTAAAATTTTCCCTGTAATGTTTTCATATTCTTGCTATTTTTTCCTCTGTAATTGATATTTGCTATCATCTGAGCTGTTTTTTGCTCAATTTTCTAGCTGCTAAATTTTCTAGTGGTGTTAGGAACACCACTCTATTGGAAAGGTATCTTGTGCTCAACAAACTTGCTAAACTTTTTTTTTATTATAATTAGTTCAGATATTTTGTAGATTCCCTTGGGTTTTGTATATAGGCAATCATATTACAACTGACAATTGTATCTCTTTCCAGTCCTCATAGCTATTGATCCTATTTTACTACTGTTACATGGCTAGAATCACCAGTAAAATGCTAAATCAGAAAGGATGACAGCAGATTCGTTTGCTTTGTGTCTGACTTTAATATCATCAAAATAACCACAAAATAGTTTGTACTATTATGGCCTCTCTTTATTTAAGACAATGGAGGCAGAGAGAGATTCAATGATTTGCCTAAGGTCACACAGCCGAGAAATGGCAGAGACAATACGCATCTGAGCCGAGACAGTCCAGCTGCTAGTCCATGCTTAGACTACATAGCATACATGCAAAGGTCCCCAGTCTCTGGGGTTTAACGTCTCATGAGCTGAGGTGCAACTGATGTAATAATAATAATAATAGACATAAAGCGCAATAAATATAATGCTCTTCAATTATCTTAATTCTATCCCCCACCCCTATGCCAAGTCCTTGGAAAAACTGTCTTCCACAAAAACTGTCCTTGGTTTCCAAAAGTTAGAGAACCACTGGATATGGTTTATATAGCGTATATAAACTACATATAGGCTATAGTATATGCTTATCTTATGCTAAGCTGTTTTATGAATTATGATGAGACATTCTTTTTCTCCACTTTAAGTATTTATCATAATTCATCTTAACCACTTTAAATCATTTGTCCTCTACTCATGGGGATAATCATAAGTGTAGCTCATTAATAGGTTAATATGATCAATTTATCAGTTTTCTCATTTTCTGATATTAAAATATCTTTGTTCTGGTCTGAATCCACTTTGGCCAAGGTTTGTTTTTAATGTACATTGTAGGATTTTGTTAATAAAGTTTTCAATTAGTGTTTTTGAAGAAATTAGCTTGTCACTTTGTTCTGTATGTAAATTTTGTTGTTTGTTTCTGGAATTGAAGTTGTAGGAGTTTGAAAAAAAAATGAGTGTGGGAAAAAGATTCCTCTTTATCTACTATAAAATTTTGTGCAAGTTTGGATTTATGCTTTTAATGTTTTGGGAAACCCACCCATATAGTAAACATGGCATTTTACTGTAGGAAATTTTTCAATATTGGTTCAATGACTTTAGTAGATATGGATCTATTCAGATTTTTTGTTTATAGTTGATCCAGTTTTGTTTGGTAATATAGTTCTAAGATATTATATATTCTTCCAAATTTATAAATATATATTCTTTCATAGTATTGGGGGGTAATATGTATAAGTAAGTCTCCCTTTTCTTTACTAATATTTTTTCTTTTGACTCTTCTCTGTTTTGCCTTGAACATCTTATGAGATAATGTATCAGTATGATTAGATTACAAAGATTTTCTGTATTGTAACTTCGGTCTGTTTCAAAAACTGTAATACCTTATGTTTGTCATGTCCCCTTGCCTACTTTCTTGGGACTTATTTTGTTATTATTTTTTCCATAACTACTAATCACTTTTCAGCTTTCATTTTCTAATTAAGCTTTTAAGGCTGAAAGCTAATTCTCTACAGTTTTAACTCTACCTTATGCTTTAATAGGAAGTATTATCACTTCACTGAGTTTTACGTGCTTTCTGGTTTGCATTATGATTTATTTTATCCAAGAGCAATTTAGAAGTGTGTTCTTAAATTTGCCAACACAGAAGGTTTTTTCCTCTCTTTGTATTCATTATATGATCAGAGAACATAGTCTTTATGTCCAGTTTCTTGGCCAATAAGGCCAATCTGTGTTTCAGATTTTCTCTACCTTGACTAGCTTTCTCTCTTAAGATGCTTTAAGAGCATCTTAAATCTTCAAATTAAAATAGTAAATTGGTACATTTCTCTTGCTGCCATTAGGATAGAATCTAAAACTCTTGCAAGGCTTTGCATGGGCTTGCCACCACTTTTTATCCAGCCGTATCTCTGCCACTCTGACTCACATTGTACACTGTAAACATTAAACTCATTCAATTTCCAAAGCATAACATGTTCTCTCCTTCATTCAACAAGTATCCTCACTCCTGTTACCTAGTTAGAGTTCTTCTGTGTTTAGTGAAATCCAAAAAACCCCTCCATTTGAAGAAAGGGCCCACTTATAAAACCTATACCCTTTGTTAAAGTATTTTGACATCATGTTTTAGTTCCCTTCTCTATGTGTTTCCTGCAGGTAAGTCCATTTTGAACACTCTTATACAATAGAATATGATAAACCTAGACAGCATATTAAAAAGCAGAGGCATCACTCTGCCAACAAGGTCAGTATAGTCAAAGCTATGGTTTTTCCAGTAATCATGTATGAATGTGAGATTTGGACCACAGAGAAGGCTGAGCACCGAAGAATTGATGCTTCTGAAACATGGCATGGGAGAAAACTCTTGAGGGTCCCTTGGACTGCAAGGAGATCAAGCCAGTCAATCCTAAAGGAAATCAGCCCTGAATATTCACTGGAAAGATGGATGCTGAAGCTGAAGCTGCGATCCTTTGGTCACCTGATGCAAACACCCAACTCATCGGAAAAGTTCCTGATGTTGGGAAAGACTGAGGGCAAGAGGAGAAGGGGGCAGCAGAGGATGAGATGGTTGGATGGCATCACTGATTCAATGGACATGAGTTTAAGAAAACTCCTGGAGATAGTAAAGGACAGGGAAACCTGGCATGCTTCAGTTCATGGGGTCACAGAATTGGACATGACTCAGCGACTGAACAACAAAAATACAGTAGAATATAGCACAAAATTTGGTACACACACACAAACACATGCACACATTAAATGAATTAAATTGCAACATTGGAATCCACAGATAACCACAGGGACCCAGAGGTATAATTTCTCATGTTTAAAATAACCACATGTGTTTTTTGTCTTTTTGACAAGAGACAAAGACTTTTTCTTAAAGGCAGAAGAAATCTTTTCTCAAAATGTAAGACTTTAATTACAGTACAGCTTCTACGACATCAGCAAGTTGAGAGCAACCAAATTCAGAAAGCCATTAGAGAAGGCTTATTTTCACCTCTGAAGCTGTACTTCTCTTGAGTATTGACTGAGCTCTTTTACAGTTTCAGGACTCTCACCTTTGCTGCTCATTAGAAAGAAAAAAAAATGTTATTCTAAGACCGAGTGTATTTTCTGCCTTTTCCCACAAGATTGAAAAACTCTTTCCTGTTGGCAATTTTCTTAAAGCTAATAGATTCTTTTATGTATATATTAAAATTTGACAAACACCTTTCTGTACAATGTTTCATCTCCATAACTGCCTGAGCCTCAAAGAAGTTTGAAGCCCTAATTGTATAATATTATAACACACAAAGAAAGACAACAAGGGACCTCATTCCTGACCTCAGCTGGTCAGCTTATTGTATATCATCTTCCTTTTAATTCAAAAACTACTCAGAGACTGTTTTCCATGTGTCTTATTTGAGACATTCTCAGTAATTTACTGCCATAATTTATAATCACATAGAGTCCCATAGGTTAATTACAGAATCTTCAGTGTAAAAAAATGTGCTTTCCTTTCATTCTTCTCAATGATGCAGCCTTTATTTCATTTAGCATTCTCTAATTTTTCTACTATAGAAATGGTAAGTAGACTGGCTCAGGATGACCTATCCATAATTTTACAGGCCTATTTCTCAACCCTTACCTAATTTTTTTCTTAACTTATGAAATTAGTTCTCATATCTTTTGTATTACGTTACAGTTTCACTGACCCTAAATTGTATTGCTGCTAATGAAAAAAAAAAAATGTAGCATTTTGTATTTACAAAAATATTCTAATCTTTTGTGTAAAGAACAAAGTTCCACAAAATTGAATTTGGTAAGAAATGTACATACTTTATAATTACTCTACTCAACACATACATACATATATAATCATTGTTTCATTATAAAATTATAATTATACTCTTATTAATTGGAATCTGGTTGCAAAAATATCTTTGTTATTAGTAGTAGATAAATACATTCTAGTAACAGTTGAAGATAAGTATTTTAATGTCAACTCTCCACTGGAAAAATATAAGTACTACTCACATAGTACTACTCACATAGAACAAACTTTCCCTTTCTAACATAAATTATTATCACAATTATCACGTGGATCACTTCTTAGGAAGCATTGTTTGAGTAATGCAAGACATTATTATTTATATTTCAATATGGAACTTGAGATCAATGTGGAAGGTGAGATCAGGAAATGATATTTCTCAAATTGTAAAAAATTAGAATACAAGTTAAATGACCTTTTTGAGTTTATTTATTTTTCTTATTACAGAAACAAGTGATAGTGAATTTTTAATCACTACAGTTTTGACAGTAGGAAAAAAAAGAGGTCATTACTTTTCAAATAAAGGTAGATTCAAATATGGGATGTGCACAGTAATATTTAAATTTTATAACTTTCTTTTCAAGCTATTAAAAACAAAAGCAAATCCTTTTGTTGTTAAAATTCTTCCAATATAAAATAGCATTGTTACTATGAGACTGAATCTAGAAAGTAATCACACCACCATTTAGTTTTTCATTAAATAAAGGAACAAGATGTTTCTTAGAAAAAATCAGCTCTCACATCACCAATAGTACTGGCTGTACTTCTGTTGTAAGGTTTAGTAATTGGAACTGTAGGCTCTGAAATTAGATAGCCTGAGTTTTAAATCCAAGCTACATTGCATATAAGCTATGCAATCTCAGGCAAGTTACTTGATTTCCCTAAAGCTGTCATTCACCTGGGAAATAGAGATAATAATGATGTATACCTCATAGAGTTGTGGTATTCAATAATCTGAGTATAGTACTTAGCACATATGTATAAAACAAATCTTAGTTATTACATCTATTACAAAATTAGGACATTTCTATTTTAAATGTAGTTTCTCATATAAAAAAATGTCTAATCTTACCAATTAACCACAATATTGTAGATAAAAATTCAACTTTAAATTCCAATAAAATTTAAAATAAGATCTTTGTAAATTTTTAGGTGTTGTTTCTTTCCTTTCAGTCTTCTCTTTTTCTTAAAATAACTGGCAACTTAAAGACCTCCACTGATGCTACTGTGACATATGCCATGTTAACAGAGAGGAGGAAATGCATTATTATTAAAAATCCAGGTGTTGTGGACACCCCGCAGAATAGGAATGGACTTCCCCAATACAATTATGGTTCAGATATTGAGATGGGTGATGCCACACCTATACTAAGAAGGTGTGACATATAATGAAGCTTTCTGGGAAGAGCTGGGCAGGATTCTCAAGCAGGTTCAAAAGTATCTTGGGAGAAAAAGGAAAGGAGACTGGTTTGGCTTTTATTTTGGTTAGTGAATGGGTTGGGTGAGGGGTCCTATATGCATTATTTGAACTTCCCACCAGGCTCTACAGGCTTCCGGGATGGCTAGCTGTTGAAGAATCTGCCTGCCAATGCAGGAGCTGCAGAAGACCTGGGTTCAATCTTTGGGTGGGGAAGACCACTGGAGAAGGGAAGACCCATTGCGTATTCTTGCCTGGAGACTTCCATGGACACAGGAACCTGGTGGGCTACAGTCCATGGAGTTACAAAGAATCGGACACCACTAAGTGACTGAGCATGCACCGCGCTCTGCAAAAAGGGAGCACCAGGTTTTCCTACCAACTTTAATAAATATGGAGCAAAAGGGAAATGACCTCAGTGGGGCTTCAAATACTAACCAATAAAGTATCAAAAATAGACTCACTCTATTACCTCAGTAATAGCAGACTCTAATTTTGCAAGGGAAATATCTAATAAAATTGTCTCAATTAACCATATTAAAATCTACATTGCCTATATTCAAATCCAATTTATTTTTATTTTTTAATTAATTTATTTTTTATTGAAGGATAATTGCTTTACAGAATTTTGCTGTTTTCTGTCAAACCTCAACATGAATCAGTCATAGGTATACATTTTTTTTTATTTAGAACAAAAATGTGTATATAGGGCTAATGTAAGTATGATATGTTATTTATGGAGTTCTATGAGGTGTGCTTATTTCTCAAATGCTCTGCCACTTAAACAAGGTTGAGAATCAGGGAAGGAGGTAAACTTGTTAAATAAAGTCCTCCTAATTTATTTATCCAGTGTCTTACCAATCCTGTTCGTGATACCAGTGGTCTTGCTGTATCTCACAGTGCGCACCGTTGAACCCGTGTTAGACAAGGTGCAATCAAGGAAGCCGGAAGAAAACTCAAGGAACCACGGAACTGCAGATGTGTTTTTCTCTACTGGCTGGCAGAGCAGCCAGAGCAGTAGACACGCTATAGTCTCTCTTCCGTGGCTGACCCAGCAGACCCAGCCAGGAGGTAGCAGTAAGTCTGCCTCTTTCTAGGTGGAGCTCACATGTGCCTCTAGCGCACAACCTGAGACCACGTGAGTACCTCGACTCGCGCGTGCGCAGTGCTGTAAATGAGCTTGGTTGTCAGTCATCATTTGCGAAACGTGGGGCAAGAAAGCCTGAACATGCCGTCTTAGCTAATTTGCTCTCTCCCCACATTCAGTCACTTATTAAGATTAAAATAAAACGAAATGTGAGGAAATTCTGAGAAATGAAATTCTGAGCATGGAGCTCGGTCCAAATAAGAGTTGGTTTTTAAAGAGCAGTATCTTGATTCTTTTTCCTGAAATGATAAGACTTGGGGATCAGTGTAGGTGGAAGCCAGGCCAGAGAATTCCCTTTCTGTACTGAAACGTGTAAAGAGTCCAGACCAGATTAGAACACCACGTGCCCATATATTGCGTAGAATGGCTGGAGAAATCCAAGCATTCATACTGTTCTGCCCTGCAGGCACAGGCTACAAATGGAGATGGAAACTGGAACCTTATAGTGAGTCTTAAGGACTTCTGTTGGTTATGAGGAGATTGTACATGCTCAGTCACTTCAGGAGTGTCTGACTCTTTGAGACCCCATAGACCATAGCCCTCCAGACTCTCTGTCCATGGAATTTTCCCAGCAAGAAAACTGAAGTGGGTTGTCATGCCCTCCTCTAGGAGATCTTCTCCGCCCAGGGATCGAACCCGCGTCTCCTGCATTGCAGGAGGATTCTTTGCTGCTGAGCCCCCAGGGAAGCCCTGTGAGGAGATTGTTAGTTATAATGACAATGTACAGAGAAGTAGCCCCACAGACCCAAATGCAATGGAGCCTGCAGAATTTGGGTTTGTGATTTAACAGATATTTATGACTAGATTCATAAGAAAATAAGAGAATACTATATAAAGGTTCCCTAGCTTTATGTAATTTGGCATAAAATAGTTTCTCTAAGAGTTATACATTTGGATATAATTCTATTTTGGTATTTTGGAAGATTGTATCTTCCAACATTCTAATTTTACTTTTTTTTGTTTGTTTTTTGTAGAGCTCTAGTAAGGTTTAAAAAAAATCTGTCAAGGGGTGGTTCATGAATAACATGGGAGTCAGGCAAACAAAGAATGATTGGATAGCCAAGCCTGAAATCATTCCTTTTCTCTGTATCCCTGGTTTGATCTAAACTATCTGGTTATTCTAAAAACAGTGTGACATATATAGTCTGTGACATCTATTTTGAATCCAGGAACTGCTTAAGAATGAACTCTATGTGCATGCCCTTCTGTTCTCCGTTTGAGCCTATATTTCTTTATCAACCAGAGGAGTGAAGGTTTTGATATGAAGGGCGATTTCTTCACATCTTTGAAGAAGGAATGTTGGGAGACATCAAAGGAAAAGGAGCAAAAGACAGAATCATCCAAAAAACAACTTTGACCATCAGATGAGCGTCATTACCAGAAAACAATGAGCTACTGAAAAGACATGAAGAAGTCTATCTTGTTATCATGGGTAGTTACAAACAGATTCAATACGTATCATGGGTAAAAAGAGGGAATAAGAAGAGAGCCAACATAAGCAGAAGTGGACAGGGAAGCGAGGTGCAGTTTCTGTAATATATCTCAACCCAGGTGAAACAGAAGAGTTTGAACAAGATTCTGTCCACATTCTAAGCCAACATTTCTATTTTGTTTGGAGTATGGTTATTGCTTCTTTTGAAGATGATCATGTATATTTATCTTCTTTGTGCTATTATATCTGTCTGATGCTTCAGATATGTCTAATATCTTGGAACCAATTCCAGGATTTTGAGCCTAAACATGAGAAGAAAATGTAACAACCAGACTATATTCTTACATCAGACACAATATTAATTTCCATTTGCATTCTGAATTGCCTGTGAATTTCTGAATTGCTTCTCTGACACCCTGAATAGGTTGGTGGGTGATTAATGAGGTAAAAAATGTACTTGCTTGCTAAGTCACTTCAGTCGTGTCCGACTCTGTGTGACCCTGTGGACTGCAGCCTGCCAGGCTTCTCTGAGTTCCACCTTAAAGAATATCTTGCACTGTAAGGAAAGAAACTGGGGCTTAATATATGAAACTCAGTATTTATATTAGGGAAAAAAGAGAACTGAGAGTTGAGGGGAAAGAAAGAACCCAGTCAAAACAAGAAAGAGAGGGGGAGAGACAACTAACAGGGCTCAGTCCTTTGGAACTAAAATTTACCAAGGGATAGAGAAAATCAACAAGTGACAAGTCAAAATGCCTTGTAGATTTTTCTGAATGGAATTAAAGGTATGTCATGGTAGGGTGGGAGTAGGTCAGAGGAAGAGGTTTCTGACACTGATCAAGTGTATTGATTAAAAGTAAAACAAGAAGATATCATTTGTCAAAGTGATTACAAAATAACACCTATAATAGCCTGGAGGAAGGGGAGAATGGCAGCTGGTGTTCTGATTGTATACAGTTGTGTGACATGTTGCCGTAAATATTCAAGGATTTTAGAATGTACGTGTGCCTTGAACCAGTAATTCCACTTCTAAGAAGTTTCCTGAGGAAATTATGATAAATAGCAAAAAAGATTCATCTTCCAGAATGATCACCATATCACTATATATAATAGTGAAAAAGTAGATAAAACATAAATGCTATATGATAAGGGATTGGTTCAATAAGTTATAACACAGAACTATGCACAATTATGGCACATAATTTATTGGCATATCCATAAAATGGACTCTTATGGAACACTTAAAAATTACACTGGAGGAAATGGTTGAATGATATAAAAATATTCCAGATAGCAAATTAAAGTTGTGTCATAAATGGGCTTCCTTAGTGGCTCAGTTAGAGAATCAGACTTCCAATGAAAGAGACACTGGTTTCATCCCTGGGTCAGGAAGCTCCCCTGAAGAAGGGCATAGCAACCCACTCCAGCATTCTTGCCTGGAAAATCCCACTGGACAGAGGAACCTGGTGGGCTATAGTCCACGGAACCACAAAAGAGTCAGATGTGAGTTAGTAGCTAAACAATGTAATACAAAATAGATATTGATAGAATTATCTAACTTTTACTTATGAGAAGTAATTCTCACATACACTTAAACTAGATAACTATTAAATAAAACTTTAAGCCATTATTTCTGGAATGTGGGGTTACAGGTGGTTTTGTTTTTGTGTTTCATTTTTTTTTCTCCTTGTATTAGTATAATTGTATAATGCTATCATAGTTATGTGAGCTTTACCAGCACAAAAGTTTTTTTTTTAATAGCATTATAAAAAAGTTGCAAAAAGACAAGACTGCATGATTCCACTTATATGAGGTATCTAAAAGAGCCAGTCTTGGAAGCTGAAAGGAGAATCGTGGTTACTAGAGGCAAGGGCAGGTTTAAGGGAAAGAGGAGTTACTATTCATCAGGTATGAAGTCTCTATGCGAGATGAAAAAGTTCTAGAGATTTGATAGACAGCATTAGGCTTATAGCTGAAAATTCTGTACTGCATGCTTTAATTTTTGTTAAGAGAGTAAACCTCATATTATCTGTTCCTATCATGTGCATACACACACACAAATTTATTAGGAAGACTCCTACTTCTCGGAAAGATAGTGTAAGAAGGAGCAGGTTTATTCCCCTGACTGCAACAACTGAAAATAAATAGAAGCAGGAAACACAATATATGAAACAACAGTTTTCAGGATACTAAGAATCAGTTAATTAAAAAAAAAAAGTGAGCCCAACAATTGTTCTGGATTACTAAGGCAAAGAGTTTCTAGGCTATGATACAGAGGGGCAGCCCAGGTAAAGCACAGATATTCAAGGTCCAGGAAATGGAATTGAAAGTCCAGAAAGAAGTAATGCAGAGTTCAGGAGATGAGCACTGGAGAGAGACCTGCACAGAGAATAACTGAGATCTTCAGAGTGTCCATTCCCTTGCAGTGTCCCCAGCTGAGCACTGCTCAGACCACGCATGTAAAGACACTCCATGGGTCTGGGAATGGCCCTGCGACAGAATTAGAGGGAGTACCCCTGATGCTCACACAGGAGTAGAAATAGTGTCCATTCTTACATGCGAGGAAAAAATCCTCTTAAACCATGGAGAACTGGGAAAAGTTTTCAAAAATGTTTTGTTGGTTGGTGGGGCAAATTTCAGGCTAGACTAAATGTTGCTCTGGTCCTGTCTGATAAAGCTTAAAAGCAAGATCCAAAAGGATAAAACTATTTCCAAGTAACTTAAATGGGTCCCAGAACAAAATCGAAAAATATGGGTATAGGAATATAAGACCAACTGCTCAAGTAGTTTGTCAAGCAGTTTATCACCCAGCTGCTCAAATTCATAATGTTAGGGATCTAATAAAAAATTGCCACACATGAAAACACACAGAAAAATATGATCAAAATATGAAGATGAAACTCAAAACTGACCCTAAAATAAAACAGAAAATACAATTAGAGGGAGAGAAGATAATACTATAGTATTCCATATGTTCAAGAAGCTAAAGGAGAGAAGATGATAAGCAAAGATGTGGCAAATATAAAAAGAATTAAATCAAACTTCTAGAGATGAAAACTACAATATCTGGAATGAAAAATTAACTGGATAGCAGTAATATCAGCTTATCCATAGAAGATGAATATGTTCATTAAATAGAAAACATAGAAGAGAAATTATATAAAATAAAACACTAAGAGAATAAATATTGAAAATAAAAATGAACAAAACATCAGGAAGCTAAGGGAAAACTGCAAGCAACCTAATTCACATATAATTAGAGTCCCCAATGAGAGCAAAGAGCAAACATAAACATATTTGAAGAATTAAATGGCTAATACGTTCTAAGTTTGATGAAAAATATAAATCAATATACAAAAGAAACTCAACAAATGTCAGGGACAAGAAACAAGAAGAAAACCATGATACAGGAAAAGGAAGATACTTAAAACCAATAGTAAATTCATCCATGGAAAAAAAGACACGTTATCAACACCTTAAAAGATCTTTAACAATATGTTACAGGAGCTTATAACATGTATCACAGTAAAATTGATTGCTACAACAACATAAAGGTCTGGAAGAAGAAATGAAAGGAAATAGTTGAAAGGCTCTTATAATAGAGTTGAATTTGTAGATAAGTTAAAGAAACCACTAAAATTACACACACGTACATATACACACACAAGCATATAGCTAGTCAACCAAAATTGATGACTAATGGCATCATGAAAAATATCAGACTAATCTGAAGGAGAACAAAAAGAGGGGGAAAAGGGAACAAAGAACAGACAGGAAAAGTAGGAAACAATACCCATATGATGGATACAAACTCAACCATGTCAAAAATCCACGTGAGTATCTCATCACACACACAGAAAAGGTAACTGCGTGAGGTGGTGGGTCGGTTAATTAATGCAATTGTTAGTTATTTAACAATGTATATGTATATTAAATCATCATACTTTATACCTAATATATATAGTTTTAATTTTGTCAATTATATTTTAATATAGTCAGAAACAATTTAAACAACATCTATATGCAAAAGGTATGAACACATCAATTGTAAGACATGTAGTATCAAAATGTATGAAGAGGTCCAACTGTATGCAATCTATAGGAAAATGTATTTTTAAATGAAAAGACAGATTAGCTAAAAGTAAAAAGATGCAAAAAAAGATATGCCACACTAACAATTTTTAAGATAGAACTGCTATATTAATATCACAGGAAGTTGATCTTAGACAAAAGAATATTAACAGGGCTAAAAAGGTCACTGAAAATTTTAAAAGGGTCAGTTTATCTATAGCACATAACAGCTTCCTAAACATTTATGAATTCTGATAACAGAGCTTCAAAATGCATAAAAACAAAAAAATTCTAAAGATAAACAGACAAACCTACTACTGTGATCTTGGGTTAGGCAAACATTTTTTAAATATGAAACTAAAAACATAATACATGAAAGAAAAAAGATAAATAAGATCTCATCAAAAGTAAGGACATCTTTGAAAGACAATATTAGGAGATGAATAGAGACTACAATTTGAGAGAAAATTTGCAAATCACCTATCTGATAAAGGACTTGTATTCTGAACATATAAAGAATTCTCACAACTCAATAAGAAACCAAACAATCCAAATTTTTAAAAATCGGCAAAATATTTAAACAAGTACTTTAAAGCTATGGATGGCATATAAGCACACTGGAAGCACATTTAGCATCATTAGCCATTCATTAGTGAAATGCAAATTAAAACTTTAGTTCAATACTTCTACAAGCATACTAGAGTGTCTAAGATCACAAAAACTGAAACTGACCATGCCAAGTTTTAACAAACACATAGAAGTGGAGATCTCATACACTGTGAATGGTTATGTTGCATGGTTAATGATTCAATCGCTTGAGAAAACAGTTTTTTATTTTTAAAAAGCTATTTAAGAAAACAATTTCTTAAAATGTTAAACAGACAGCCACCACGTGATTCATTCCATTCCTAAGTATTTAATTTAAAAAATGAGAATATATATTTGCATAAAGACTTATTCCCAACTATTCAAATCAACTTGCTTCTTAACAGCTGCAAAACTGGAAATAACCGAAATATCCATCAACAGGTGAATGGATAAACAAATTGTTCAATGTGATACATGGATTGCCAATAAAAATGAAAGAGCTAATGATACTACTGCTACACATAATGAAAACAAAATAATCTTAAAATAATTATGCTCGAGGGAGAAAAAAAGACCAGAAAGCCTGCATGTTGCAGGATTCCATTTAAATAAAATTCTAAAATAATAGAAACCAATCTAGAAAGATAGTTATCAAATCAATGGTTACATACACATGTAGGGAGTTTAGAAACAGGATGGGTGGATTACAAAGGGACACAAGGAAGCCTTAGGATGTTAGATACATTCATTACTTTGATTGTGGTAACTGTTACATGGTATATAGACATCAAAACCTTTCAAATGGTGCACATTTCTCTATGTTAATTGCTGCATATTAGATATACTTCAATAAAGTTGTCCCAGACACTAATTCCTCTTAAAATAACCTCATTAGTCTAATCAGTCCAGATCAGCAAATTAGTGAATAAAAAATGCCTGACAACTAATATGGGGTTAGTTTTGAATACCAACAGCAATTAGTCCTTGCCTTCAGGTCACTCCCAACCTACAGACAGGTCAAATGTAGACACACAAAGTTTTGTGGTTATTTCTAAAGAAGAGGTTTCAGGCACAGAGAGGAAGTGGGAGAGGGAACATTGAGCTAGCCAGGAAGTGTTGCCATGAAGACTACATGTTTCAGCATCCTGCTCTTGGAGATCAGGATAAATTTGCCAGAAAGACGGGAACCATATAAGCTAATGCACACAATCATAAGCAAGCATGATGTAGTGAGAGAGAAAGGTCAGTGGAGAGACGAAGTCAGGGAGGCAAATGTAGGACAGATCAGAAAAGCTTTTGTATGTTGCTCTAGAAGAATCAAATTTTACCCAGCTGGCTATAGAAAGGTATTTAAGAATTTTAAAGGGAAGAGAAGTTCAGTTCAATCACTCAGTTGTGTCCAACTCTTTGTGACCCCATGGACTGCAACACATCAGGGCGCCCAGTCCATCACCAACTGCTGGAGTTTACTCAAACTCATGTCCATCTAGTCGGTGATGCCATCCAAACATCTCATCCTCTTTGTCCCTTTCTCCTGCCTTCAATCTTTCCCAGCATCAGGGTCTTTTCAAATGAGTCACAATTTCCCATCAGGTGGCCAAAGTATTGGAGTTTCAGCTTCAGCATCAGTTTTTCAATGAGTATTCAGGACTGATTTCCTTTAGGATGGACTGGTTGGGTCTCCTTGCAGTCCAAGGGACTCTCAAGAGTCTTCTCCAACACCACAGTTCAAAAGTATCAATTCTTTGGCACTCAGCTTTCTTTATAGTCCAACTCTCACATCCATACATGACTACTGGAAAAACCATAGCTTTGACCAAATGGACCTTTGTTGGCAAAGTAATGTCTCTGCTTTTTAATGTGCTATCTAGGTTGGTCACAACTTTTTTTCAAGGAGCAAGCATCTTTTAATTTCATGGCTGCAGTTATCATCTGCAGTGATTTTGGAGTCCAGAAAAATAAACTCTCTCAGTTTCCACCGTTTCCCCATCTATTTGCCATGAAGTGATGGGACCGGATGCCATGATCTTAGTTTTCTGAATGATGAGTTTTCAGCCAACTTTTTCATTCTCCTTTTTTCACTTTCATCAAGAGGCTTTTTAGTTCTTCTTCACTTTCCGTCATAAAGTTGGAGTCATCTGCATATCTGAGGTTATTAATATTTCTCCCAGCAATCTTAATTATTTTGCATGATTTACTCTGCATATAAGTTAAATAAGCAGGGTGACAATATATAGCCTTGACGTACTCCTTTCCCAATTTGGAACCAGTCTGTTGTTCCATGTCCAGTTCTAACTGTTGCTTCCTGACCTGTATACAGGTTTCTCAAGAGGCAGGTCAGGTGGTCTGGTATTCCCATCTCTTTCAGAATTTTCCACAGTTTGTTGTGATCCACACAATCAAAGACTTTGGCACAGTCAATAAAGCAGAAATATATGTTTTTCTAGGACTCTCTTGCTTTTTTGATGATCCAACAGATATTGACAATCTGATCTCTGGTTCTTCTTTTCTAAATCCAGGTTGAACATTTGGAAGTTCACGGTTCATGTGCTTTTGAAGCCTGGCTTGAAGAATTTTGAGCCTTACTTTACTAGCGTGTGAGATGAGGGCAATTGTGTGGTAGTTCGAGCATTCTTTGGGATTGCCTTTCTTTGAGATTGGAATGAAAACTGACCTTTTCCAGGGCTGTGGCCACTGCTGAGTTTTCCAAATCTGCTGGCATATTGAGTGCAACACTTTCACAGCATCATCTTTCAGGATTTGAAATAGTTCAATTGGAATTCCATCACCTCCACTAGCTTTGTAGTGATGCTTTCTAAGGCCCACTTGACTTCACATTCCAGGATGTCTGGCTCTAGGTGAGTGATCATACCATTGTCATTATCTGGGTTGCAAAGATCTTTTTTGTATAGTTCTTCTGTGTATTCTTGCCACCTCTTCTGCTTCCATTAGGTTCATACCATTTCAGTCCTTTCTTGAGCTCATCTTTGCATGAAATGTTCCCTCGGTATCTCTATTTTTTTTGAAGTGATCTCTATTCTTTTCCATTCTATTGTTTTCCTCTATTTCTTTGCATTGATCACAGAGGAAGGCTTTCTTATCTCTCCTTGCTATTCTTTGGAGCTCTGCATTCAAATGGGTATATCTTCCCTTTTCTCCTTTGCTTTTTATTTCTTTTCTTTTCACAGCTATTTGTAAGGCCTCTTCAGACAGCCATTTCACTTTTGTGCATTTCTTTCTCTTGTGGATGGTCTTGATCCGTGTCTCCTGTACAATGTCATGAACCTCCACCCATAGTTCTTCAGGCCCTCTGTCTGTCGGATCTAATCCCTTGAATCTATTTCTCACTTCCACTGTATAATCGTAAGGGACTTGATTTAGGTTATACCTGAATGGTCAGTGGTTTTCCCTACTTTTTTCCAACTTAAGTCTGAATTTGGCAATAAGGAGTTCATGACCTGAGCCACAGTCAGCTCCCGGTCTTGTTTTCACTGACTGTTTAGAGTTTCTCCATCTTTGGCTGCAAAGAATGTAATCAATCTGATTTCAGTGTTGACCATCTGGTGATGTCCATGTGTAGAGTCATCTCTTGTGTTGTTGGAAGAGGGTGTTTGCTATGACCAGTACATTCTCATGGCAAAACTCTGTTAGCATTTGCCCTGCTTCATTCCATACTCCAAGGCCAAATTTGCCTGTGACTCCAGGTGTTTCTTGACTTCCTACTTTTTGCATTCCAGTCCCATATAATGAAAAAGACACCTCTTTTTGGTATTAGTTCTAGAAGGTCTTGTAGGTCTTCGTAGAACCATTCAACTTCAGCTTCTTCATCCTTACTGGTCAGGGCATAGACTTGGATTACTGTGATATTGAATGGTTTGCCTTGGAAATGAACAGAGATCATTCTGACATTTTTGAGGTTGCATCCAAGTACTGCATTTCAGACTCTTTTGTTGACTATGATGGCTACTCCATTTCTTCTAAGAGACTCTTGCCCACAGTAGTAGATATAATGGTTGTCTGAGTTAAATTCACCCATTCCAGTCCATTTTAGTTCGCTGATTCCTAAAATGCCAACATTCACCCTTGACATCTCCTGTTTGACCACTTCCAATTTGCCTTGATTCATGGACCTAACATTCCAGGTTTCTATGCAATACTGCTGTTTAGAGCATCAGACTTTGCTTCTATCACCAGTCACATCCACAACTGGGCGTTGTTTTTGCTTTGGCTCCATCCCTTCATTCTTTCTGGAGTTATTTCTCCACTGATCTCCAGTAGCATATTGGGCACCTGCTGACCTGGGGAGTTCATCTTTCATTGTCCTATCTTTTTGCCTTTTCATACTGTTCATGGGGTTCTCAAGGCAAGAATACTGAAGTGGTTTGCCATTCCCTTCTCCAGTGGACCACGTTTTGTCAGAGTTCTCCACTATGACCTGTCCATTTTAGGTGGTCCTACATGGCATGGCTCATAGTTTCATTGAGTTAGACAAGGCTGTGGACCATGTGATCAGGTGGTTAGTTTTCTGTGATTGTGGTTTTCATTCTGTCTGCTCTCTGATGGAGAAGGATAAAAGGCTTTGGAAGCTTCCTGATAGGAGAATCTGACTGAGGGGGAAACTGGGTCTTGTTCTGATGGGCGGGGCCATGTTCAGTAAATCTTTAATCCAATTTTCTCCACCCAATTGATGGGTGGAGTTGTGTTCCCTCCCTGTTATTTACCTGGGGCCTAACTATGGTTTGAGAATGGGGAAGAGAATAACAATATCAAAACTTTATTTTAGAAAAATCACTTTGAGTTGCCATATGATCCAGCAATCTCACTCCTAGGCATATAGTTGGACAAAACTATGGTTTGAAAGAGGATGAGATGGCTAGAGACTATCACCAACTCAGTGGACATGAATTTGATCAAACTCCAGGAGACAAGAAGGACAGTGAAGCCCAGCATGCTGCAGTTCATGGTTTTCCAAAGAGTGAGACACAACTTAGCAACTTAACAACAACAGTAAATTATTTGAAAATATCCATGCATCTCATGTTCACAGCAGCGGTATTTCTAATACCCAAGACATGGAAACATGTCCACTGACAGCTTAATGAATAAAGAAGTGGTACATATATACAATAGAATACTACTCAGCTATGAAAAAGAATGAAATAATGTTTACAGCCACGTGGAAAAAGGGGAGTTAAAAATTTGGCTTAAAACTCAACATTCAAAAAATTAAGATCATGGCATCTGGTCCATTACTTCATGGCAAATAGATGGGGAAACAGTGACAGACTTCTTTTCTTGGGCTCCAAAATCACTGCAGATGGTGACTGCAGCCATGAAATAAAGACTCTTGCTCCTTGGAAGAAAAGCTGTGACCAACCTAGACAGCATATTAAAAAGCAGAACATTAGTTTGCTAACAAAAATCCATCTACTTGAAGCTATCGTTTTTCCAGTAGTCATGTATAGATATGAGAGTTGGACCATAAAGAAAGGTGAGCACCAAAGAATTGATGCTTTTGAACTATGTTGTTGGAGAAGACTCTTGAGAGTCCCTTGGACTGCAAGGAGATCCAATCAATCAATCTTAAAGGAAATCAGTCCTGAATATTCATTGGAAAGACTGATGTTGAAGCTGAAACTCCAATACTTTGGCCACCTAATGCAAAAAACTGACTCCTTGGAAAAGACCCTGATGCCAGGAATGATTGAAGGCAGGAGAAGGGGACAACAGAGGATGAGATCGTTGGATGGCATCACCGACTCTATGGACATGAGTTTGAGTAAACTCCGGGAGTTGGTGATGGACAGGGAGGCCTGGCGTGCTACAGTCCATGGGGTTACACAGAGTCAGGTATGGCTGAGAGGCTGAACTGCACTGGGAGCAACATGGACAGGCCTAGAGATTAGCATACTAAGTGAAGTCAAACAGAGAAAGACAAATACTATATGATATCACTTACATGTGGAGTCTAAAATAAGACACAAATAAACTTACAAAATGGAAACAGACTTATAACCATAGAGAATAGAGTTGCAGTGGGGAAGGGTTTGAGGAAGAGATGGAGTGGGAGTTTGGGATTAGCAATTGCAAACTATTTTATATATATATATATATATATATATATATATATATATATATATATAACTGAATCACTTTGCTGTACACCAGAAATTAACACAACATTATAAATCAACTGCACTTTAATAAAATAAAATTTATATAGAGAAAAAAAGAAAACTCACTTTGGAAGCAGTGTGAGAGCAGAAGGGGATAATAAGACTGAATGCAATATGATTGGGTGGACAACGTTGCTGTAGTCTAAGTAAGAAATGACAAATGCTCCCACCATGATGAAAACATGGAGAAGAGTTTGGATCCATCAACATTTTAGGAGTAGAGTCTGTAGATAACCAGACACTGTTAGTGAAGGAAATGAAAGATGCTTTGCTACAAACCTCCCACCTGATTTGGACCACCAACGATGATGCCATACATTTAATTAGGGAAGTGAGAACAAATAGCAGGTTCCAAGAGAAAGAAAATGAGCTCAATGTTGGAATTGGTGAGTCTGATGTGTTTTGGCAATATCTACATATTGAACATATTTCAGTAAGTACAATTTTAAGTATATCTCAGAGTTCCTAGAACTCAGTGAAACTCTGATGTGCCATGTTAGAAACTTCATTCACTTCTATGAAAAGTATTTGTTGTCTAGTAAAATAAATGATAGTAACCATGTATTCAGTGCTTCATGGTAATTATTGGGCTAAGCACTTCACATACATTATGCTCTGTAGTCCTCCTAGCAGATTAGTCCTCTTAGCAAATTTATGTTCATATTTTATACTTGCATGACTTATAAGGAAGGGAAGGCTTAGAAAGGCTATTTAAGCTGTCCTCAAACACTTCGTGGTGTCGTTAGGTTTCAATAAGCCAATGCTCTTAACGACTGTACAAAATTTGACCACTATGTTTTAAAGGGCCTCTTAGAAAGATGAAGTGCAGCCATTTCCCTAACACACCAGTACAGGTGGCCTCTAATGGACCCATAAGTCAAAATAATTCTGAGGACAAGCCCCTTGTCTTCAGAAAACATAGGAAAACAAGGGAAGAATAATTATAAGATGAATTCAATATCTGAATCTAGGTCAGAAGACAATCACTTTTCTCCAAGTCCTCTTGTTTAGTCATATTTTCTACTTTAAATTATCTGATTTGATCTGATCATTTCACCTGGCTGATTTCATATCCAAATCCAACATTTTTTCCTTCACTGAATTGTGGACTCATGGAAACTAATGACTCAGCAAGTCACCACTTGTACAAGAAAAACAGTACATGAACAGTAGCCCTAGGTCTACATTTTATGATTAAGTCACTTAATCTCTCTGAGCATCAGTTGTCTCATAATCAAATGAAAATAATATATCCAAGATATCAGCAGAATCTACTTAGAAAATGAATATATTAAAATAACTTGAAAGCTATGAAGCACTATAGAATTTTAAGAAAGCACCAGAACTTTTGTTTATTTGTTTCTTCCTCTATATTGTCTTGGTGACCTTCTGTATATAGTTTTCAAGGACAGATACAAGACTCAAAATTATCTGGTGCAATTTATTCCCTAAATTTTGTTTTTCCTTGAAAAGGCTCTGATAAATTGCCTATACTTTACAAAACAAAGAAAATACTATTTTCTTTTATCTACTAAATTGCATAGCTTCCATCTTTCAAAATATTGCTCAAAATCCAGTTATCAGTCTGTCTTCTAAGTTAACTTTCTTGCATAAAAATGAATCTGATACAATGTCCCACAAAGCATACACTGCCATATTTCTCTATATACTTGATTGCAATTTTGGCAATAAAATGTAATGTTAAGCTCTTAAACTCTTGAGTTAGAGACCCGGATTCAGGTAATAGCTCCATTCATTAGTGATGTAACTTTAGTCACATGGTATTACTCCGAGCCTCCATTCCTTTTTCTGTAAAATGGAGCTAAATAATGACACTTATAATATCCTGAAGGTGATATATAACTTAAAACAATTATGGTACCTTCCATAAATGAAGTGAAGTGAAGCGAAAGTCGCTCAGTTGTGTCTGACTCTTTGCGACCCCGTGAACTATGCAGTCTCCAGGACAGAATACTGGAGTGGGTAAGGTAGCCTTTCCCTTCTCCAGGGGATCTTCCCAACCCAGGGATCGAACCCAGGTCTCCCACATTGCAGGAGGATTCTTTACCAGCTGAGCCACAGGAGAAGCCCACCTTCCATAGATAAGAGTTCAATAAACATCAGAAAGTATTATTTATCTATAATAGAAAGTATAATTCATTAATATTTTGATGTTACCAAGTCCCAGCTTGTATTGCTCACCACATGACAGGATAATAAATTGAGAGAAAAAGTGTTGGGGCAAGAAATAGTGACTTTATTTGAGAGCCAGCAGACTGAGAAGATGGAAGAGTAAAGTCCCAAAGAAGCATCTTTCCTGGGTTTGAATTCAGGATTTTATACTAAAAAGGGAAGGAACGTGGCTAGTTGTTGCAAGCTTCTTGGTGTCAAAATCTTTTGTTCTTGTAGATGTTTGTGTAGGTCTGGTCACACCGTTCCTATAAACCTCCAACAAGGCAAATGCTATTCTCTCCAAATGAATGGAAAAGTGTTATCCCTTTAAAGATCAGAGCCTTGGGAATGGGCTATTGTGTATATTTCAGGCAATAAGCAACCTTCCTTTATAGAAGTGCAGAGCCAGCATGACTAAGCAGAGACAACAGATCACAAAGATTAGCGCTAAAGGAATAGTTCCAATATGGAGTCAGGTTTTCTTTCTCTGTTACATTGGCATGTACGTTACATGCATAATATAGTGTACTGGCATGCACTATACAGCAAAATGCTAGCACAACCACATGCTTCTGTTTTCTTAATCTTTTCTTCTTCTTCCTCACATCACATTTATATTCTATGATCCTCATATCACTCTCAGTGATAATGTCTTCCTGTTGCTGTATCTATTTTTCTGTTAATAAGTGAGTTTCCAACTCTAAAAGTAGGAAGCATTCTGTAATCAATTACGATTATTTTTACAATGAAACTCACCAGAAAGAACCATTGCACATCATACCTCCATTAATACAGGGATACCATATCTTTTGGGCTTTGCCAACATTTCTGAAACAGCTGGGAATAATCTCTACATCTTAAAAAGTTTTAGTTGATGTCCTTATGCTCTTCCAATTTGCATGACCAGATCATGTTTCCTTATGTTCTTATAATTTGTAGCAGCAACATTTGGTGAATGTTTTAGAAGTTTTAGTAAATTTTATGCAATTGTGACCTTGTAATTATGCAGTTATATTTCTGCAATCATATAATGTGATTTTTTAAGCTTCATTTTTCCATAGTCTTAACTTTTTCTTCAATCACGTGGTCTACTTTGCTACCATTTTTTCCCCAAGATTTTGCATGCACAGAAATTTTATTTGGCTACTGTATTAATAGTGGGTCTGCTTCTCAGGATCAGAGCCACTTCAGCCAGTCTCACAGAAACTAATCTATAAACTGGAATGATGATTTACTAATTTCCAAGGAAAATATAACTACCACATAGATCAGGATGCCGGCATTAACATGATCATCACATTCTCTGACACACACGATACACAGGAAAGAAACAATCAGATGCCATGGAAAAATTATTTTCCCAGGTAATGAGCAAACATGCAGTTTCATGAACAGAGCAGTATCTCTGTCTGCAGAATTACATGAGCAGCACCAGTGCTGGTCCAACAAGCAAGGGATCAGAGAAATGGGAGTTAGAGAAACTGCACCATTGATAGGACTTGAGGAAACGTTTAATCAACAGTGCTTGAGTGTCTGAGTCTGCTGATTGAGGTTTGCTCTTCCGTGGTCAGTGCTTTAATGAACCCAGCTAGAAAATTCTCTCTCTCCTTCTTTCCTGCAGGCTAATTCACTTCAGTCATGTCCAACTCTTTGCAACCCCATGGACTGTAGGTTGCCAGGCTCCTCTGTCCCTGGAATTCTCTAGGCAAGAATACTGGAGTGGTTTGCCATGCCCTCCTTCAGGGTATCTTCCCAATGCAGGGATCGAACCGGCATCTCTTAGGTCTCCTGCATTGGTAAATGGATTGTTTACCACTCGCACCACTTGGGAATCCCTTCTTTAGTTGACGAATATACTCTTTCTTTAATTGTATTAAAATATTCAATGCAGGTTATAATTATCTGCAATGCAATTTTGCACTTGTCTACTCTGGTTTGACACTTACTGATTTTACTTTTTAACTCCATAAATAGTCTTACTTCCTTCATGAGAATTCCTGGGCAAAAATCCCCTTCTAATTTTGGCAAAATTTCCAAACCAGTAAGAGTTTAAGCTAAGAATATTAGCTATCTCATAGGAATTTTTTTTTTTTCAATAAGGAAAAAGTTACTCAAACACACATTCACACACAAGAGTGTTTTGGCACATAAATAATAACTTGAAAACTGAACTGTAAAAAGGAATTCACTTTGGTTTGGGGCAGTTGCTCAGTCATGTCCAACTCTTTGCAACCCTATGGACTCTAGCCCACCAGGCTCCTCTGTCCATGGTATTTTCCAGGCAAGAATACTGGAGTGGGTAGCCATTTCTTTCTCCAGGGGATCTTCCAGAACAAGGGACCTAACCGACATCTCCTTCATTGGCAGGTGGGTTCTTTTTACCACTGAGTCACCTGCGTTTCTCCAAATACATTCTGGCCTTCCTCTCGCATTGATTCATTCTACTCCTGCAGAAGTGGCTGACTTATTTGATTGGTAATTTCTGAAAGAATGACCACTTAGGCTTACTCAGTGCAGTTTTATCTTTCATCCTTTTGAAAACAAGCTCACCTCCATGTCTAAACCGTTGGTCCAGTTATCTAGGAATGTGGGGGTGGGAAACCGAAACTCTTAGCCACTCAGTCGTGTCCGACTCTTTGTGACCCTGTAGACTATAGCCTGCCAGGCTCCTCAGTCCATGGAATTCTCCAGGCAAGAATACTGAGGTGGGTTGTCATTTCCTACTCCCAGGGATCTTCCACTCCCAGGGACAGAACCCAGGTCTCTTGCATTGCAGGTAGAGTCTTTACCATCTGCGCCACCAGGGAAGCCCTTGCCTAACTCTGGGGTTTGGTATTAAAGAGCCGACTTTATTAACAGATTCTGAGTCCTGCCCTCAAATTTGGCTGTAATGGATGTGTTGCTTTATCCTTATTTACCTCTCATTTCTCAACTCACTCACCAGTAGGGTGGGAGATTGATATACAGTTTCCTAGCCTAATCCCTTGGAAATTCCACATCTAGTGCCTGCTAAATTATTAGGAGTCTTAATTCTCAAGTTTATGAACTTCAGGTGACTTAGCAGCAACCTTTGGATCAACAATTTACTCTTCAGCCTATTGAAGACACAAGATTATTTGTTTAAAAGTGTTTTATAGTCCAGTGCACACATTTTTTCCTAAAATGCAGCAGCACAAAGCTTTCCTCATGCCATTTTAAGCACTAGTATACTTCTGAGACCACAGAGGTCCTAAAGGATGTGCTTTCCCTTCCCAAAGACATTCTTAAGCCAGGCACTATAATTAATTCTTTGGGGGCAATGTAGCAGGGAACAACTCCTGGGACCATTTCCACTTATACACCAGCTTTTGTGTGAAGGGTGAGATGTGTTTAGCTCCAAGTTTCAATTACTTCTGCCTTTTCTCTAGCTGCCCACATTAGGTCATGCGGCTGGTAGCAAAATCTTTTCAGGACCCTCGTGTAACAGTGCAGATAAAGTACAACAGAATCCTCTTCCTTTTTAATGAGAAAGCTTTTCCAAACTTGACAAAACAGAACTGTCTGACCACTTGATTTGAGTCTTTATGAAGTAAATTTATTCCCAATCAATTCCCTCTGTTCACAGGTAGATTTAGCTTTTCATTAAGATTTGTTAGGATAGTGATATTCAGTATTTGCTGAGTCTCTCAGTAAGATACTGAATTTATTGGCTACCTTTTCATCTTCTTTCAAGACTGTTCAGCTTCAGCAAACAAATTTTAAAAAGTCATTTTTCCACTGAGAGAACGATGTTGACTCCTTGTTGGAATTCTGATTACACAGTACACCCTTTACATGTAAATTTCAGAAGTAGATACAGTTGCCAAAATCTCTTTCTTATTTTATTTGATTAAAGTATTCTTTTTTAAAAACTACTAATTCCTCCTGCTCAGATCTCTTTGACATTTAGAGAGCTACCATAAAACTGGTCAAGTGGTTGCAAAAATTCTTCAAGTGGCAACCTCATTAAAAGAGCATGATCATGAAAATAATCACTGACTGTTCTCCTCTAGAATGTTCTGTACGGGAGGAATTTGGCAACTGAGTCATAGACTTAGACTTCCACATGGCAATGAGAACTCTTGGTTATTGTTGACTCAATTGGGCATGTAATAACCTATTTAATTCCCTAAAGTTAAAAAAGCTATTATATTATTCCCAAATACTCAAACATCCTTTGCAACACATTTTTTTTTTTCTGCTTAAAATCTAACTGCAAAGAATGTGGTTAAAATACCTTTTATCCACCATGCTTCCCAGCTACAAAAGCAGTTTGCGTGAGGGAAACACAATTTTAATACACTCTGCCTTCATCCAGCATCCTCTCCTGTAACCCAGTGTCTCATTGTGATATCCTTTGAATCATGTTCATTTGGGGTTCGGCTATGCAGTTAAAGACTGAAGCTCAGAGCAAGACTGGAGCTCAGAAAGCTGCTGATCCCTGGACTGCCACCCCCAAGGTTCCAGATACCCCTTAATTATCATCAGTTAAAAATCTCTCGATATCCTCTGTCGATGGAACTTGAGAATATCATTGATCTAAAAAGCACCAGGAAAGTAAGCTATCATGCACAGTATTGTTGTAACTTTAGACTGACCTTTATACTAGAACAAGTAGATCCTGTATAGTAGTAAAGCTCGAGTGTTAAAAAGAAAAAAAGAAAAAAAAAAAAGTGAAGGAAATCTTTAAGGGAGGAAGCCAGCATAAACTTCAGCCGGAGGTGAAATCAGCGAAAGATAAGCTCTCAAAATGCCTTTCCCTGGAGGACAGCACTTCACCTAGCACAACCTAAGTTGATCCTAAGACAGCTGTGTTTTTTATTTATTTTCTTTTTAACTCAGGAGTCTTCTTCTTTCAGGCTCTTTGAAATCTTCGAGATAGCACTGTCAGCAGCAGATGAGATGAAGATTTACAGCTGGTGTCAGTAGCATATTAATGTCTTTGCAGTATGTCATGTCTTCTGAGTTTCCACAGTGGTTCCAACATAAATTTTGACTGATGACATAAAAGGATGGAGAAGTCTTTAGGGATACAGGAGATAAGGCCCTTAAGTTAGACGGAGAAGGGAGGGGAAAGAGGTTAGGGCAGGGCTCCCTAGTGGTTTCTATGAACTCTTAGTGGTCATGGTTCTAAGCAACTTAATCTAAAAGAGTGCATGTTACACAGTGCCATCTAAAGCAGGGCTCTCAACAGCGGCATGCTGATATTTTGGACTGGATAATTTATTGTGCTTGGCTGTCCTGTGCATTATAGAATCATCCCTGGCCTCCTACCACTAGATGTCAGTAGAACTCACCCCTCTGGTTGTGACAACATCGGCTCCCTGCATGCTAAGTCACTTCAATCGTGTCCCACTCTTTGGACCCATGGACCACACCCGCCAGGCTCCTCTGTCCATGGGATTCTCCTCCAGGGAATCTTCCCAACCCAGGGACTGAACCCACGCCTCTTATGTCTCCTGCTTTGGCAGGAGGGTTCTCTACCACTGGCGCCATCTGGGAGTGCCCAGGTGGTATCTCGGACCAGGGGGCTGGCCAAAGTGAAAAGTGAAAACATTACTTGCTCAGTTGTGTCAGACTCTTCGTGATCCCATGGATTGTAGCCCATCAGACTCCTCTGTCCACGGACTTCTCCAGGCAAGAATACTGGAGTGTTGCCATTTCCTTTCTCCAAAGGATCTTCCCTTGGACTGAATGAGAACCAGTGAACCAAAGCAGCCACAAGTACATCTCACTGAATTTTATCCAGTTAAATACACACACACACACACACACACACACACACACACACACACACACACACTGTAGCTATGTATTTCAACTGCTTTTAAGTACTTTTTAATGATTAATTTTATAAAATAGTGTTCTATAAGGTTAAAATGTCTCAAAGTTTAAAAAATTGTGTATTTAATTTTCAGATTCAAATAGTAGCATCATCTAGAGCAGCAGAACCCCTGCTTATAGGTGTTGAATCCAAAAATTTGGAAAGTAAGCTTAAGACACTTTAGCAGGTTTTAATTTTCTTTTGCAAAGTTTTAGGAAGAGTAATTCACACAATTATGATACCAGACAATTTAAGAAGGAAGGACTGTGTTTTCCTCATTTCATTTAGACCTCACAATAACCACGTACCCTAAGCATTATTTCTATTTTGTAGAAGGGAGTCTAAGTGACTTGTCTTAGAGAACATAAAAGAATTCTGGAGGAGCCAGTAATCAAACTCATGTCTTTTGACTCTAAAACCAGCCATTATCCAACAGATTACTTGGTGCCTCTGCTAATGAAGTTTAAGTACCAAGAAAAACATTCTCATTACTAGAATGAGAAGGCTCAGAGAGAGAGAGAGATTGATGTATCTGAACCAGTATAGCAGATTAGATAGATTTTCTGGGTAGGTTTGCTGGTTTCATTTTAATTGTGGTGAAAAAATATACATAATATAAAATTCACCATCCAAGCCATTTGAAGTGTATTCTGCAGTAGGCTTAACTATATGTACATTGCTGTGCAATAGACCTCTAGGAATTTTTCATCCTACAAAATTTAATCTCTGCATCCAATGAACATTAACTCTCCTTCCCTCTCCTCCCTGACCCTGGGAATAGCAATTCTTTCTGTTTCTAAGAGTTTGACTACTTTTTATGCCTCGTATAAGTGGAATTGCTAACTATTTATTTGTGATCAGCTCATTTCAATTAGCATAATGTCCTCAAATTTCCTCCATGATGTATGAAATGACAAGATTCCCTTCTTTCCCATGGATGAATATTATTACATTGTTTATGCATATATACCACATCTTTATCCATTCATCCATTAATAGAAACTTATGTTGTTTCTCTATCATGACTATCATGATAAATGCTACAATGAACATGGGAATGAAAAATCTCTCTTCAAGATGCCCTTTTCAATTCTTTTGGATATATACTCAGAAGTTAGAATTGCTGGATCATACGGTATTTTTTTTTTTTTTTTTTGAGGAACCTCTATACTGTTTAGGCTTCCCATATGGCACTAGTGGTAAAGAACCCGCCTGCCAGTGCAGGAGACATAAGAGACATGAGTTCAATCCCTAGGTTGTGAGGATCTCCTGGAGAAGGGCATGGCAACCCACTCCAGTATTCTTGCTGCAGAATTCCAAGGACAGAAGAGCCTAAGGGGCTACAGTCCATGGGGTTGGAAACAGCCAGAAGCAACTTACCACGCATGCATGTACCATACTGTTTATCATAGCAGTTGCCTCATTTTATGTTCCTACTAGCAGTGCACAAAATATGATAATTTTTGCAGATCTTTGTTGACATCTTTCACAATTTTTTTTCACATCTTTTCACAAAGATGTCCATCCATGAGAAAGAAGGGAATCTTGTCGTTTGGCATATCACGGAGGAAATTTGAGGACATCAAGCTAAATGAAATAAGCCGATCACAAATAACAACAAGTGCTAACAACAAAACCCTTGGTTATTTTCCACTTTTCTACCCCCACAATGATCATCCTAACAGGTGTGAGGTCAAAGCTGTTAACAGGCCTTATGTCTGCAGACTGTTGGCCAGAGAGACCCACTCCTCGCTCCCTTGCCACAGATAAGTCAGAAGGCAGCATCCCTTGACGTGAGCCAGTAAAAGCAGGATAGGGAGTGCTTAGCGAGGGAACCACAGCCCTTCTGTAACCTAACCTTGGAAGTGGAAGTGACCACCTCTCACTTCACTGCCTCCTTTTCAGAGGATAAAGAATCAAAACACGCGGTTAGGGAATCACCCAGGGGAGTTTGTTCCAGAGGGCAGGATCATTGGGAACCATCTGAGAGGCCCTACCACACAAATCCGTAGAAATGAGCAGGAGAGAAGAATTGAAAATGCTGGCTAAGGAAAATAGATTTGGTTCTGTGGTTTCTGGATTCTTTACTCCTACTGCCAATCGGATAGTAACAGAATTTACATCATTTTTGAGTGCAGAGTTTCCACTGTTTTTTATGATACCAAGTTTAGAAGTGCAGGATTTTAAGAAGGATTCTTCCAGAGAAACAGCTCAGCACCAGGCAAGGCTAATGAGCGAACACCATGGTACTATTTCTAGAAGTGTCACTTTTCTGGTGATCTTTTTCTTTAAAATTCCCCTGGAGGTCTGCATTTATGTCCTTTGACTAGGAAATGTGCAGTAGCTCACTGCAGAAAGATGGAATCCCGCAGGAGGAAACCTTCTGCAAGATATTATTTATTCTCTTCCTCCCTACTTATTCTAAAAGGAAGGGAAATTGAAATAGAGGAAGCTTTTGAACACAGCATGAATGCAGAGCTTGTAACTGTCGTGTTACTTTTAGTTTAAACTTAAGCCTCTCTTTCTTCCAGCAGACCCTTTGAAACTGTGCTGCCAATGCAGAGGAGACCACGTTATTTCAGAGTGACTACCTTTCCCGCAAACACTGCATCTAAGTTAATTAAAATGCCCATGTTGTTTTCTTTCTCAAGCCTCAACGGCTTTAAGGGGGAAAAAAAGCAGACAATTCATCTGCCAGGGGGGAAAAGAAAAGTCAAACAAATTGACAAAAAAATCATGGGCTGAATGTAATCATCACCACATTCTTTAAGCTGTGCATTCCTTTTATCGGACCATTGTTTTCAATTCGTTCTTTCTTTCCTTGTAGCATACTGATGGCTGACCATCCATTTACCTCTAGATTTTAAAGACCATGTCATTATCATTATCAATTGCAACGTTTGGGAATTCACTGCCCTTCTGAAAGGCCACCGGCGTGCTGCTGTGAGCGTTGCCAGGTCTGGAGGGGAGACAAGTGTGCTCTACCAGCCTAGCCTCACGCAGGGGTGTAGCAGTACATGGTCACAGCCTGTGAGATAGGCAGAGAAGCCTCTTATGAAAGTGTTAAATTAGTATATTCAGGATTTTTCCTTGGTCTCTGCTAGTCTCCTACTTTGGAAATACTCTCTAGAGGGAGAGTAACTCATGCAAGCAAAAGGAATTTCACAAGGATCCACTAATCAGGTTGCTTTTCTTTGGATTATAAGCACAAGGAAAGCAAATGATCACAGACCGTTTCTAGAAGTATACTTTCAATGTCGTCCTATCCCCTCCTCTCTCTCTGTACCCCTCAGGAGAACTCATGAGAATCTATTGGAAATGATGACATGCTAACAGAACAACCCAGGTGGTAGAAATCTGTGCTGGAAGCTGGTAGCCTATCCTCACTTGGAATGATTCATTTTATGTGTCAACTTGACTAGGCTGTAGTACCCACCTACTCTATCAAACACTAATCTATGTGTTGCTGTGAAGGTATTTTTCTGATGTCATTAATATCTACAGTCGGTTGATGCTACATGAAGGAGATTACACTTGATGATGTAGGTGGACCACATCCAATCAGTTAAAGGCCTTAAGAGTAAAACCTGACATTTCCCAGAAAAGATACTCTGTTTCAGGACTCCAGCATCCATGCATAGTGTATACATATTTCGAAAACATTTTGGAAATATATTGTCTCTTTCATTCCCTTTTGCAATCCAATTCTGCTTCTTAAATATTTCTGAAATGAGTGTAAAAGGGGAAATAGAAAGACATGGAAAAGCTTGAGTCAACAAGGCTTGCTCACCAGTTAGATGTATTGAATGAGGAATAAGAAGCATAGAACGACTTCCAGGTGTTTGCATTAGATGCTGAGTTTTCAGAGATGCCTCTGACTGAGAGACAGAATACAGAGGAAAATGTTTTTCAGAGAAGATAGGTTTAATTTTGAAACTTTGATTTTGAGATATCTGTGAGACAGCCAAGAGAAAATAAACAGTAAATGCTGGAGTTAAAAGTTTAGGACTCAGAGAACTCTTGGTTAGGAATACAGAAATAAGAGCCCATCGGCTTGTATTCATTCAGGCAGAAAATACAGGAGACAACAAACAATGATGAGATGCCAAGAAACATGGTGTCAAGACCATCAGAAGGCATAAAGAAAATCAGGAAAAGTTGAAATGACCTAGAAAGCATTTTATTTACTTCTATTTTCCCACAGGAAGGTGCAATGTTGAAGATATAAAAAAAAAATTTTTTAAGTGAAAAAAAAGATTTTAAAAGTCCCCATTAGTGTCAAAACTAGGAAGTTATTTGGTGATTTGACCAAGAGCAATTTCAGTGATACAGAAGCCAGAAGGCTGTAAACCAAAGAATGGAAGAGAATTGGAAATAAACTGGTTATTTTGTTTCAGGGGAAAAAAGGAATAGAGTAGTAGCCAGAAGACAAAAAAAATATTCAAAGAGGATTACTTGCTTTAATTGTGTGTGTGTGTGTGTGTGTGTGTGCGCACGTGCACACATGTGCAGATGCTTGGTCACCTCAATCACGTCCACCTCTTGACCACCATAGTCCCCAGGCTCCTCTGTCCATGGGATTTCCCAGGCAGGAATAGTGGAGTGGGTTGCCATTTCCTTCTCCAAGGGATCTTCCCGGCCCAGGGATTGAACACTCGTCCCCTGGTTGAATGAATGGATTAATCAAATAGGGATCTGTGACCCAAAAATGGTCAATAGAATCTTAAAATCAAGAGAGAAACTAATAAATATTTTACACTAAGTGAAATTATATTTACCAAAAAAATTAGAATCTCTGAAAGACCCTAAAATTTACTGCACTGGAAATGTTCAGGCAATTCTGTTAGCTCTGAAATGAGTATACTACAGTGGGGTATGACCAACACAAATCTAGTTTTCTGGATTATTCACCAGCACTTCAAGTACTAGACAAACTATATTGAAGACAGTCCCTTATTTCTGACAAAGAAAAAAAACCACAAACATTACTAATATAATTGATTTCTAATTCTCTCTTTTTATTTAACAGGCGGCTTTGCACTAAGTGAGTTCTGTTGTTCCAGGAATGGTTTCAGAGTGGGCAGTTCAGCTTAGCCCAGTATTAGGTCTCAGGATCTGAGAAGGTCATGAACAGGGGTGATGAGCTACATTAACTTCTAAGGAAATGTTCACAAGCATTATTTTTCATGAAAGTCAGGAGATATAGCTGAGAAAGAGCCTCAATGGGAGGTGTTCCATCTTAAAAAGTTAACACAGAAACAGGCGCCAAAGCAAACAAACCACAAATATTTAAGCTGGAAAATGAAAGGAAAGAAAAAATAGATTCTAAATCTGTATTAAAAGTAATTCCATGTAGCTGTATAAAATGCTGGTGAGGGTTGCAGAATGAATCTTTAATGGCATCATTTATGCTTGTCCCAATGCACTCTGTGTAGGATGAGAACTGCCTGCAAATCTTGATGTACCATTTTATTGCACAAAAAACTGGCCACCATCTCACAGAACAGCCATTGTAAATTAGAAATATATTCTTTTTGGTTGAGCACAACACATTTGGAAATTTATGAAGTTACATAAAAGCACACAAAAGTATTTCTGAAACAGTGGTGGCTTTCTTCCGGTCATGGGAACTGGGGCTGCTGGCAGTGTTCAGGACAACTCAACCTGAGTAGGGGCCCCCACTCCAGCTTTGCAGAAACCCCTCAACGACCATGTAACCTTCTGAATCCTGAGAGACAATAACTAACACCGCATGAACACTGTTAGGTACACTCCTGCCCGCGTGTGTGTTAAGTCGCTTCAGTCGGCCTGACTCTCTGCCAGACCCTGTGGGCTGTAGCCCGCCAGGCTCCTCTGTCCACCGGGTTCTCCAGGCAAGAGTAGTGGAGGGGGTTCCCATGCCCTCCTCCAGGGGATCTTCCCGACCCAGGGATGGAATCCAGGTCTGTAACATCTCCTGCTTTGGTTGGCCCGTGGTTCTTTACTAATAGTGCTACCTGGAAAGTATGCCTCTCTCCTCTTGTTACTGGCCATGTTTATGTACAGAAGACTTTATTATAGGTATGAAAATATTCATCATGACCATGTCAGACATTAAAAACTGTACAATCCGAGTTTTCATGATGAGGTTTACTTGTTTTCAATTTTTTAAATCTTGTTTTACCAAAGTATTAAAGATCTTGGACTTTTAAAAAATAATGAATAAAACAGGAGATTCCTCTTTCCCTAGCTCCATAACCAGGACTTCTGCTTGGTTTCAAAATAAATATGGATAAAAATCTTGAAGAATGGGTTCAACTTTGAGTTAGTCTTTGGAATAATCTTTGGGTTAATATTGTTTTATATCAAAATTTAAAAAAAACAGATTTAGAAACCTAATTCCCAGATTTATGGTGATCACAAGAACTAAGTCTTCAAAACACAGAACACTAGAGTAAAAATGATAGTTATATTTTGTTTTTACAAAGTTAAATCCAAATTATATATGAAAGATATATCTAGATTTAAATAGACTCAAACCCTTAACTTCCTCTAATAGAAAACAGTTTCAAATTAATAACTAGGAAGTTGAAGAGGATAAGAAAATCATTAGCAAAGAAGAGAACACTAGAGGGGTAAAATATAGGATTGGAAACATAAAAAGAGTAAATTTTAACAGATAATTAAAGTGGTCTGGAGGAATTCATTTCTGTACATAACCTCTACTAATTTGAGAATTGGTGATGAACTAATAGAGCAAATAAAAGCTGACTGACATCTAGAAAAATAATGACAATTTCTTACTTTATGTAGATGAAGCCGGTATCTATGCTAAATGCAAAATAATATAACCCAAATATGCCTGACCATGAATGTGGACTAAATGGAACAATGGAGAATTGCTCATCAAATATATCTCAGGATGAAGTTGCTTATACTTATTGAACAAAACATTGACTATAATTTAAAACAGCATATGCAATAACATTTAAAAAGTCTTGAAGTTTTGAGAATTCTTAAGATATCCGCTATAAGAAATCTAGCAAAGATTCTTGAACAACACTGCAGATATGTTTTAAATGTCACACTAAACAATGGCTGACAGAACAGATTTTGTTTGTGAGATAGTGTAAATACTCCTGTCATATTGTATTATACTGATTTCTCTAATGATACTCCACCTCCAAAATATAGGATTTTTAACTGTCCAACTTTTATTCATTATTGTCAGTTCTTTGAGAATTACTATTGTTACTCAGCTTCTTATGCAGATGTACAAAGAACATTTATCTTTGAGAGATTTTATTCCAGTTGAGAAATTAAGAAAAAGCAGGAAATCTCTTTTCTAGAGATTGAAGAAACAGGAAAGGGGAAAACTGATAAGAAGCCTTTATAAGATACAGTTAGATGACATATAAAATTTCGTATTACTCTAGTGATATGTTTTAAAATACCAAAAATCCTAAAATATTATATATTTCATTTTGAATAAAAATTCTAGAATTAATATATATGATTATTTTTTCTACAAATGAAACTCCATTTAACATTATTTTTTTTAATTATGGAATTTTTTTTCCTCCTGATTATACTGGGCAAAAATGTCTTCTATATATCCAAAATTAATTGGTAAATTAATCTACTTTCAAGGCTTCCATTAGCTTTAATAAACAAATTAATTAGAGGACCATTGGTTTTCTGATACTGTAGAAAAATGATCTATTAGACTAAAAAGTCATGTCCAATTCTTTGCAACTCCATGGACTTGTCCTTTGTCCATGGGATTTCCCAGGCAATAATACTGGAGAGGGCTGCCATTTATTACTCCAAATGATCTTCCTGACCCGTGGATAGAACCAACATCTCTTTCATTTCTTGCAGTGCTAGGCAAATTCTTTAGCACTGCACCACCTCTGAGCCGCCCATACTAATATATAGGATACATCACTGAGGTTAGATTTTTAAGAAGTCTTTGGCTTCTGTCTTGTTGCCTTGCTCTAAAGAGAGCCAGCTGTCATGTTTTAAGTGCTTTATGAAGAGGTCAACGTGGTGGTAACTGGCCAATAGCCAGTGATGACCAGAGGCCTGTCAATAAACCCCATGACCCAAGAAGTCTTTCTTTTCTAGAGGCTGAAAAAACAGAGAAAGCGAGAACTGATTAGAAGTGATTAAAAGATAAAATTAGATGACATAAAATTTCATGTTACTTTAATGACTATGTTTGAAAATACCAAAATCCAAAAGCTATATATATATTATATGCAATATGTATTATATGTGGAAGCAGATATTTCCTCAACCAAGCCTTAAGTTGACTCCATGAAGGCAACAGCTGTGAGAAACCCTGAAGATCAAGCACCCAGACAAGATACACTTAACATTCTTGACCCCTAGAAACTTTGACAAAATAAATTTTGTCATTTTAAGCCACTACATTTGAGGGTTATTTGTAATGCAATAATAGATAACCAATACATCATTTAAATTTCTTGCTCAACTCTGGCTCATCGTTAGGAGATTTTGCTGTCTGGCAGAAATTATATTCTGTGTCCTCAGCAGAAATATTTATACAAAGTATTTGTATACAAGTAACACTAGGCTAAAGACACAATCAAAGATAAGCTGAAGGAAAGGAGGTCTAGTCAAAGGGAACTTAAAATCTGAGTGGAAACAAAAACAAGGAAAAGGGGGATATTTCCTTACTTTGCTTTGGCTGTGAAGTCTTGATGATGAGAGCTGTGGGAGGCTTAAATCCAAGGGTTTTTCAGAGACTACATGCTGGCTTTTATCACAATTATTTATGAGTCTCTGACTGGCTTTATTTTCAAAACTTGTAGAAATTTCCTCAGATTATGAATATTTTACCCATGATCTTGGGTAAGCTCTAATCCTAGCACTTAGAAATTCACTATTTTATTGTTCTTTGATTTTAAAAGCTGATGTTTCCAAATTACATCTGTTCTCATTTTCTTAAAACAACTACTGTACTTTTCAAGGCACTGGGTTAAAAGATTATAAACATTTTCTTTATATTTTGTGTTTTTTATGTATTATTTGTGTGAAAAGTACTATAAACCTATTACAATAGAGCACTATATAGCCAATTATGTTAGTTGAGTACCTAGAATAGCTAGCTGGACTCAACGAACAAAACTGGGTTTACAAATGCACTCCTGGAATGGAACTCACTTGGGTGTAGGGCACTTACTGAATGTAGAACTGAATCACTCTGCTATATAGGAGAAATTAGCACAACATGATAAATCAACTACAGTTCAATAAAATAAATTTGAAAGAAATAAGTAAAAATTCTAGACAATATAAAGAAATTCATCTAATCCAAACAAAGCCTCGGATGATTCCCAACTGGAATCTCCTCCTTCCAGAGACCTTTTTGTATGGCTCCAAATCAGCTTTCTCCATCAACCTTTCCTCTTCGTCAATAGAGATTTAACAGGAATGAGAAGGGCGAAGCAGTCGGATCAGAGGAATGCATGTGCTGGCGTTCTAGCACATAGTTCTAGCACAAAGGCCAGCCTACTGTGTCACAAGTCCTCCAGAGATGGTTTCTGTGTATCCATGGCCCTTTCTCTTCCTTATGCAAGTTTAGGGCTATGATATTCCCATTGGAAATAAGCTGTGGCAGCTGTATTTTAATCATATGCCAAGTCTCAATTATTGGTAGCGTCTGTGTTAAGGTTTCTGAAGCTCAATAGGAGAAAAAGTTGAGATCTTATGAACACTGACTGCCATTTCTGGGACAGGATAGCGGATGTGACTAACACATTTTCATCTACTTGTCATCTCTAATGTGCACTGTCCACCCTGAAATTCCATGGACATTCAAGTATAGTAAATGCTCCATTCTTGTTTGATGATGCTTGAGTGCCAAGAACAAAGAATAACTGTAGTGAATTTGTAATGGCTACCTCTTCTTGTCCAAATGGATGTCTTCTGCTTGAGCTTGATAAAGTGTATCTAATCATCTAACCCAGGCATTAAAAAAGTGTATTGTACCTAGAAAGGATTTCATTCATGAATAACTAATGAGAGGTCTATGTGGGAGGGGAAAAAACATAAAACTTAAAGTGTAGGTAAGTCACAATGGTGGAATAAACCAAAACTGTGATTCAAGATAATAACTTTTTCCACTTTCCCCTTGCTGTGCCCTTAATATAACTTTACCATGAAAATCTCTAGACATAAAGTGAAATAAATAAATAAATAAAAAGGATAGTGGACACTTCAAAGTTTCCAATACCTAACTGAGAAATTTTTGTCCCAATTAGTGATCTGTTATTATATTGCAAAGATTCAGAGACTATAATAATGACCCTCATGTCTTTTCACTCCTTATGCGCTAGCCCCATATTGTTCCATTAGAGAGACAGAGTGTGTTCAAGGGCTCATAACACCCTGATCTGTCAGATGTGGGGAAGTAGCTATTAATTCTAATGTCTTTTATATTAACACATCAAGTCAAAAGAGTCTGACAGAATTGAACTAATGGATCATACACCCTCTGTTTTCCTAGAACATATCAATACCGCCTGTATTTCCAAAACAACCTTCAAAAGTTGCTTTTAGGTTCATGTGGAGTATAGAAAGAAGTTTGAGAAAAGTTTCTCAGTTAAAGTACCCAATGCTCACCAAATTCACAGAATCCCTGTCATTTTAAACTGCAAGTTAATTAAATATCTGCTACTTGCAGAGTCTCATTTTTACTTCCCTCCAACATTGCAAAGCTCATAAAACTCCTTCTCACTGTGATTTCCTGAATTATTTATGTACAAATTTAATTTTTCTACAGAAGTTTTTTCTGTTGACTCTTAAGTCTTAAAGTCTCTTCAGAGATTTAGGGTAATGTGAGTGTTTTCTAAGCAAAGTTTTCCCAATCTTCCATAATGTTTCCTTAGGAACATCGATGAAAGACAGAACATCATAACCATTAGGAACACTTCCCCAATCCCAACTGCAATCCCAAGGTTCTAGAACTCTAGATCCACTCATTAGTATTTCATGAAAGGCAAGTCTACATTCACAGTGTACTCTCTCCCCAATCTAAACAGAAAGCTCTTTTCCTTTACTTTTGTGCGCCATTGTGGAGGTAGTGATTAAGACCAGAATCTCAGAAGTCCAAAGGAAAAGCCTGCTCTCCATATTCTTAGAGAGAAGGAACTGAGAAGATTGTTCTGTGTCATAGCTTTCTCTTGAGACGGGTCTGGATGGGACAGACTTTCATATGTTTAAAAAGAACACCTAACAGCTCTTGAAAACTCACAAATTAACGGGGAAATGTATTCAGGATATGAAAGAACTCCTCATTTTATAAAAAATAAAATAATGAGTCCATTCAAGTGGTTATTTATAGGTTATTGAGAAATTTGACCAGATGTTCAAGCTGGTTTTAGGAAAGGCAGAGAAACTAGAGGTCAAATTGACAATATCTGCTGGATCATTGAAAAAGCAAGAGAGCTCCAGAAAAACATCTATTTCTGCTTTATTGACTACGCCAAAGCCTTCGACTGTGTGAATCACAATGAACTGTGGAAAATTCTGGAAGAAATGGGAATACCAGACCACCTGACCTGCCTCTTGAGAAACCTGTATGCAGGTCAGGAAGCAACACTTAGAACTGGACATGGACCAACAGACTGGTTCCAAATAAGAAAAGGAGTACGTCAAGGCTGTATATTGTCACCCTGCTTATTTAACTTATATGCAGAGTACATCATGAGAAATGCTGGGTTGGAGGAAGCACAAGCTGGAATCAAGATTGCTGGGAGAAATATCAATAATCTCAGATAGGCAGATGACACCACCCTTATAGCAGAAAGTGAAGAGGAACTAAAAAGCCTGTTGATGAAAGTGAAAGAGGAGAGTGAAAAAGTTGGCTTAAAGCTTAACATTCAGAAAACTAAGATCATGGCATCTTGTCCCATCACCTCATGGGAAATAGATGGGGAGACAGTGGAAACAGTGTCAGACTTTATTTTGGGGGGCTCCAAAATCACTGCAGATGGTGACTGCAGCCATGAAATTAAAAGACTTACTCTTTGGAAGGAAAGTTATGACCAACCTAGATAGCATATGAAAAAGCAGAGACATTACTTTGCCAACAAAGGTCCATCTGGTCAAGGCTATGGTTTTTCCAGTGGTTATGTATAGATGTGAGAGTTGGACTGTGAAGAAAGCTGAGCACCAAAAATTGATGCTTTTGAACTATGGCGTTGAAGAAGACTCTTGAGAGTCCCTTGGACTGCAAGGAGATCCAACCAGTCCATCCTAAAGGAGATCAGTCCTGGGTGTTCATTGGAAGGACTGATGCTGAAGCTGAAACTCCAATACTTTGGCCACCTCATGCGAAGAGTTGACTCATTGGAAAAGACCCTGATGCTGGGAGGGATTGAGGGCAGGAGGAGAAGGGGACGACAGAGGATGAGATGGCTGGATGGCATCACTGACTCGATGGGCATGAGTTTAAGTAAACTCCAGGAGTTGGTGATAGACAGGGAGGCCTGGCGTGCTGCGATTCATGGGGTCGCAAAGTGTCGGACACAACTGAGCGACTGAACTGAACTGAACTAAAGAAATTTATACAGTGAGAAACTCAACACTAAACTTTTCACATTACTCAGTGAAGTATCAGAAACTGTAAGGAAAATTAAAGATTATAATAATAAAATGACATTTGCATGTCCACTTTTATTTTCAGTTTTTAATTTACTAGATGTTTAAAACCTGACTTCTGAACTCTGTGGGAGAAGGTGAGGGTGGGATGTTTCAAAAGAACAGCATGTATATTATCTATAGTGAAACAGATCACCAGCCCAGGTGGGATGCATGAGACAAGTGCTCGGGCCTGGTGCACTGGGAAGACCCAGAGGAACGGGTGGAGAGGGAGGTGGGAGGGGGGATCGGGATGAGGAATACATGTAACTCCATGGCTGATTCATGTCAATGTATGACAAAACCCACTGAAATGTTGTGAAGTAATTAGCTTCCAACTGATAAAGAAAAAAAAAGAAAAATAAATAAATAAATCACATCACTAGCTAAAAAAAAAAACAAAAAAACCTTGTTTAGTTAAAAGGTGGAAACCTCCCTCAATTCCCTTCGATAGCCTTGATTTTAATCACTGTGGTAATCATTTCCTCTTTGGTAGATAAATAGATACATGGATGGATGGATGGTTGGAAGGCTGGATGGATGGATGGATAGATGGATAGATGGATGGCTGGATGGATGGATAGATAGATCCTCATATATCTTTTCTCCATTTCTATGGTACCTTCCTAGTCCAAGGTCCATTATCTCCAAAGGATCTTCTGCTGCCCTAGGCTCAGAACAGACCACTTTTTCATCTGTTCCTCACAATACTCTTCTCAGCCTCCTCTCATACTATTGCCCATCATTTTTCTTGCTCTTTAAGCTGCATCCACACTCTTCCCACATTTTTACCAATTCCTTGTGGTTACTCTTCATACTAAGCCTTTTACACCTCTTCCCATTATATGTGTGTGTGTGCTCAGTCCTGTCTGAGTCTTTGCAACTGCATGGACTGTAACCCGTAAGGCTCTTCTGTCCATGAGATTTTCCAGGCAAGAAATACTGGAATGGATTGCTATTTCCTTATCCAGAGGATATACCCCAGCCAGGGATTGAAATCAAGTCTCTTGCGTCTCCTGCATTGGTGGGCAATTTCTTTACCACTTGAGCCACCTGAGAAAGCCCTTGTTCCCACTACTTCTCATGTTTTTTCCGATAGCTTTGCTTATTTAATACCATTACTTTCTTTAGCTTAATAGTCCTCCAAATTTTTAACAGAACCCACAACAGTAACATTTTTCACTTAAAGTCTAATTAAAGTGCGTACATAGACACTCATAAACACACATTATATTTTGGTTATGCTTATAAATGATTATGAAGCTTCCCCACTAAAAAAAAAATATTTTCAATAATATTTTTTCTCAGAAATGCAATTAAATATGCCGTGAATTGAAAGTCCTCTGCTTCTAGATTCTAGCCACTCTCTCTTCAAAATATCAATGGTTGTTGTAGTTGAAAAAAGATACCTCACAAAGGTGCATACTCAGAGAAGCAGAGTTTAGAGCCAGACCAGCTAGATTAATCTGGCTAAACCATGTTCCGGCTATGTGATCTTTGAGAGGCTTACTAACTTCTCTGTCCTCTATTTATTCATCTGAAAAAAGGCATGGTAATTGTATCACCCTCAGCAGAGCTTTGATGAATAAATGAGTGAATATGTACAAATCAGTAAGAACAGAGCCTGGTAGAGACAAACTGCTATATTAATGCCACCTAGCACTGTTGTATTTATAAACTCAGAATTACAGCACAGCACTTTGCATACTTCTGGCTTCAACTTCTCTGCTTTAGTATGAATTAACATGGAGTGATAATATTTTATAAAGTGTGATGCTAACTCTGTATCCTTGCCACATAATCATTCTTATAAATCTTAGCCAAGCTGCCACCATATGAGTTTTACCAATATAATTTACCCATTATTTTCTTTAGCTTAACAGTCTCCCAGATTTTCAGTGACTGCAATCACAAAATTAAAGAATGCTTGCTCCTTGGAAGAAAAGCTATGACAAACCTAGACAGTGCATTAAAAAGCAGAGACATTTTCCTGACAAAGGTCCATATAGTCAAAGCTATGGTTTTTCTAGTAGTCATGTGTGGATGTGAGAGTTGAACTATAAAGAAGGCTGAGCACCAAAGAATGGATACTTTTGAACTGTGGTGCTGGAGACTGTGGTGCTTGAGAGTCCCTTGGACAGCAAGGAGATCAAACCAGTCAATCCTCGAGGAAATCAACCCTAAATATTCATTGGAAGGACTGATGCTGAAGAGCCAACACATTGGAAAAGACCCTGATGCAGGGAAGGATTGAGGGCAAGAGAAGGGGACGAGAGAGGGTGAGATGGTTGGATGACATCACTGATTCAAAGTTTGAGCAAGCTCAGGGAGAAAGTGAAGGATAAGGAAGCCTGGCGTGCTGCAGCTCATGGCGTCGTAAAGAGTTGGACATGACTTAGTGACTGAACAACAACAACAATTTATCTATAAAATGCCTAAAGTCATATGTCCTATACAACTTTTCTTTAGTCAAGTGGCTCACAAAAATTATTACTTTTATATTTCACTATTAAAACAGTTTTGCAAATACCATAAATTCAAGTCTGTTAGAGACATCTGTTCTTTCATCCAACTGTATAACAAACATCTTACATTGTGAATTTCTAATACTTGCTTCTCCAAAAATTAAACAGTATTTTCTTTTTGCCAGTCTTTGCTGCCAAAGGATATGTTAGCTTGCATCTTATTGTTTTCTATGTTTGGTTGAAGTCTTTTATATCACGAAAGCCAAGGTGTGCTTTACATTCTGTTAATAAATGGAAAATCTCAAGAAAAGTTTTTAAACACTAGTCCTTATGCTAAGTGAAGGCAAAGGGTACTGGACTAGACATCAAGAAATATTACACATAACTGAGAACATTACAGAATTTGTCCTCAAGTTCTGCGTTGTTAGGCTCTCTAGTCTCATAAGCTAATTTCTTAGGGCATTTTCCACACTGTAAGAGTGGATCATAATTGCTTTACTTCCCTATGTGTCCTAGGAAGAGCTCCACCAAGAATGGGAGAGTCAACTTTGCCATTTTCTCAGTTATTCCCAGGTGGCACAGTGGTAAAGAGTCTGCCTGCCAACGCAGGAGACCCAGGAGACCGAGGTTCAATCACTGGGTCTGGAAGATCCCCTAGAGCAGGAAATGGCAACCTACTCGGTATTCTTGCCTGGAAAATCGCAAGGAGAGAGAGGCCTGGCAGGCTACAGTCCATGGGCTCGCAAAGAGTCAGACACAACGGTGTGACTGAGCACTCACACATTTATTCCCTATGTTATTAGTGTATTCTTCAGTCTGTGATGTCCACATAGTCACTTTTCCCAGGCAGTCCACTAATTTGTAAGGATTCATTCAGCTGCCAATACAGTCTTATCTAATATGACCGGGGAAGAAGGGTATTGTGATATATCTCAACATACCAACAGCACACGAAGGAGTGAGCACACATCACTGTCAGCCTCTTGGTAGAGAACTTCCACTTTTCCTTCATTTTCCCTTCCTGGTCAGATGTGACTTCTTTCTAACTGTGGATAAATAAACATATGTGAATTCTATTAGCATCTCTAGGGTGTGAGATATTCACATCTCTACTAGTATCTCATTTCTACTTTTGAGGCCACTTCTTTAACTCTTTCTTCAACCATCTCTTCTTCAAGGCACCTTGTCAGGGCCATCAGTGATAGTGGAGAAGCCATATCCTAACCTATGGACCCTGTAAGGAAATGTATCCTTTCAAGGGGTCATCATGTTGCTTTTCCACTCTTGACATACTCAACATGAGAATGTTATAGACCTGTCTAGCAATGGGCATTATTCCATATTGTTGAGGAAAAAAAGATGAATTAGTTTTAATCTGGTATCCTGGCCACTCATGATCCCAAATACTCCCCGATTTTGAGTTAGCATCAACACACATCCTTTATTTTTTATTTATTCATTTTTAGTTGGAGGCTAATTTCTTTACAATATGGTGTTGGTTTCTGCTGTACCTCAGCATGAATCAGGCACAGGGACACATGTGTCCTCTCCCTATTGAACCTCCCTGCCACCTTCCCCATCCCAGCCCTCTAGGTCATCACAGAGTGCCGGATTTGAGCCCTGAGTCATATAGCAAACCCCCACTGATTATCTGTATCACATATGGTAATGCGTATGTTTCAGTGCCACTCTCATTCTTTACTTTTTAAAGTGGTTTGATGTTTTTCAAATTATATCTTTTGGCTTTATTCTGACATTCTCTTATCCTAAAATTCACAAGTTTCTCTCAAATTAAATTGGAAGATGCTCAGAAAACTGGGTATGAAAAGAGACACAGTCGCAGAATACAAAATCTAGAAATGATAGTTTAAAAGAATTCAGTAAAGGCAAAAATTACCCAAATAAGTTTCATTTATAAATCCCTCTCAGAGTAGTTTGGCTAAGCAGTGATTAGGTTGACAGACATGATAACTATCTACAAATGTTGTAAGGCATGCACATTAAGAAGAAAATTTTTCAACTAGAATTCAAAGCATGAAGTTAAGAGATGGCAAAATGTATCCTTTCTTTCTAGCAACTTTTAGAATAAGAAATAAAACTTTTTCAAGGGAAAAAGTTAAAGAAATAATCATAATAATCACCTATGGCTCCTAATTACATAGGACAAAACATTCTTGAGGTTATGTTGTGAAGAAGAGTCCTGAAACCCTCAAACAATCTATTGGACTGGTTGAATTACTTGATTTTTTCCACATTTGATTTTTCAAATTCAATCAATTTCCAGCCAGCTTTTCTACTTTCCCATCTGTTTTTAAAGCAAAACTTAACACAAATCTGTGGAGGATGAGGTTTGTTTTGTTTCTTTTCAATCTAAGTTTTAGTGAGTCATGTCTAGGCTAAATTCCAGGTTGAATGGATCATCAAAACTCAGCCTCACACCCACATGTTTTCTTCAATTCAGAGCAGAGCATCTTGTCTTTCTTGTTACATTACGTTTCAACCATAGAAATAGATTTACTATGCTCAAAAGCATCCAAACAGCATGTGCATTTGAGCTTCCTTAGTGAAGAGGCAGTTAACAAGCATTTCAATCTGTTCATCTCTACGAAGTACTAAATTCTCCACCGTGTTAACCCCAGGGCTTTCTTGCCTGGTGGCTCAGACAGTAAAGAATCTGCCTGCAATGCAGGAGACTCAGGTTCCATCCCTAGGCCAGGAAGATCCCCTGGAAAAGGGGGTGTTAACCCTAGTAAATTTTGAAACTCTGTTGATTCTGAATCTTGAAGTTCTTATTTAAATGGATTTTAAATATTCTCTGTAGAATAGTCTGGCACATGGTGACATGTAAGTATAAACAACCTTCACACATTTAGCATTTGGATTATGTTCTAGGGAATAATGATTTCAAATCTATCTCACTGGGTTACAAGAATTCATTATTATTATATCACAGTAGCTATTCATAGTCATTCTTTTATTCATCCTAATAAAGAATGCATTTGCCCTTGAAGTTTGAGAGAAAGTTAATAGAAAACACTGTCGATGAATTAGAACAAAAAATCTACACCAGTATAACAATCCTTAACAACTGACACAAAAATAACAGGAGGCTCAACAGGAGAAATAATGCATGAGAAATGGTTGACATATACAAAGAACTCAATAAACACTAGTTGTTATTATTAGACTTGGCATTCTAAAATATTCTGATTTTTTAGTTTCTAAAGAAAGCATGAGACAATGAAATACTGCCTTTTGACACTAAAACTATGACTCATTTAGGAAAAATAAAGTTCATTTTAAGAATAACAGTGATCATCCTGCATATGTTTACAATTAATATAAAGACTTATACATTTCTTATAAAGAAATGTGCATTGGAACTGAGAAGAATTCACCCAAGATGCTTGGTTATCGATTCAAAATGCTTACTGAATTCCGACTGAAACACAGTGGCAAGTTACTTGGTGTGCTATGCTTAGGTGAAACTTAAGAGTCTGCAGTTAAGAAGAGGTTTTGTTACAAAAGGAAAACTCACACCCAGGATCTGCCTCTTAAAATCCTGAACTCATCTGACTACCATTAAAAACTGAATCTCTTCAGGCAATGTCAAATTATTTGTCTATGATTAAGCAGTTGCTAATTTCTAAATTAAATGAATTCTAGAATTATAAATGTAAATTGAGTATTCTTTAATAGATTATAAATTTCTTAAGGGCAAGGGTTATATCTTCTGTCTCCTTTGCTTAATACAAATAGTATATTACCTTATAGATGTTATTTTCTTAACTGCAATGATAATGTTCAAAATAAAACACATGGAGGGAAATAATGTAATTTGATATCATTTCAGGTCTTAAATCTTTCTTTTATTTTTAACAGCTTTACTGAGATATAATCGATAGACAATGCACATATTAAAGGGCTTCCCTGTTAGATTAGCAGTAAAAGAATCCTCCTGCAATGCAGGAGGTGTGGGTTCCATCTCTGGGTTGGGAAGATCCCCTGGAGAAGGTCATGGCAACCCACTCCAGTTGCCTGGAAAATCCCATGGCCAGAGGAGCCGGGTGGTCTACAGTCCATGAGGTCAACTAACGGTTTCTTTTATAGAGCAAAGATGGGGGTGTGAAAAGGTAAAGTACAAAAAGGTGATAAATAGTTGCAAATATTTCCTGGTTCCAGCCAGACTCTGGAAGAAATGAGCTAATTTCTTTTTTCCTGTAGCAATTCACAGGTGGGCCTGGTCAGAATGTTTCCTGTGAGTTTAAAAAGAGATAATTTATCTTAATGCTCAGGCATGTGAGGCAGGGCTCCCAGAGATGGGTCATTACATTTACCTCAAGATATAGGCAACAGCCCTTTAGTGATTAACTTGCAGCGAATGCAGTAGAATACAAAGGTTAAGATAAAAGAAATGGGTCCGATATGGAGTCAGATTTGTTCTTCCCTATTACATTGTGACACAGTTAATACTGGACATGGAACACCAGACTGGGTCTAAACAGCAAAAGGAGTACGTCAAGACTGTATATTGTCGCCTGCTTATTTAACCTATATGCAGAGTACATCATGAAAAATGCCAGACGGGATGAAGCACAAGTTGGAATCAAGATTTCAGGGAGAAATATAAATAACCTCAGATATGCAGATGACACCAACCTCATGGCAGAAAGTGAAGAACTAAAAAGCCTCTTGATGAAAGTGAAAGAGGAGAGTGAAAAAGTTGGCTTAAAGCTCAACGTTCAGAAAACTAAGATCATGGCACCCAGTACCATCATTTCATGGCAAATAGATGGGGAAACAATGGAAACAGTAACAGACTTTATTTTTTGGTCTCCAAAATCACTGCAGATGGTGACTGCAGAAATCAAAGAGGACACAAACAGATGGAGAAACATACCGTGTTCATGGATTGGAAGAATTAATATTGTCAAAATGGCTATTCTACCCAAAGCAGTCTATAGATTCAATGCAATCCCTATCAAGCTACCAACGGTATTTTTCACAGAACTAGACCAAAGAATTTCACAATTTGTATGGAAATACAAAAAACCTCGAATAGCCAAAGTAATCTTGAGAAAGAAGAATGGAACTGGAGGAATCAACCTGCCTGACTTCAGACTCTACTACAAAGCCACAGTCATCAAGACAGTATGGTACTGGCACAAAGACAGAAATATAGATCAATGGAACAGAATAGAAAGCCCAGAGATAAATCCACGAACCTATGGACACCTTATCTTTGACAAAGGAGGCAAGGATATACAATGGAAAAAAGACAACCTCTTTAACAAGTGGTGCTGGGAAAACTGGTCAACCACTTGTAAAAGAATGAAACTAGAACACTTTCTAACACCATACACAAAAATAAACTCAAAATGGATTAAAGATCTAAATGTAAGACCAGAAACTATAAAACTCCTAGAGGAGAACATAGGCAAAACACTCTCCGACATAAATCAAAGCAAGATCCTCTATGACCCACCTCCCAGAATATTGGAAATAAAAGCAAAACTAAACAAATGGGACCTAATGAAACTTAAAAGCTTTTGCACTACAAAGGAAACTATAAGTAAGGTGAAAAGACAGCCCTCAGATTGGGAGAAAATAATAGCAAATGAAGAAACAGACAAAGGATTAATCTCAAAAATATACAAGCAACTCCTGAAGCTCAATTCCAGAAAAATAAATGACCCAATCAAAAGATGGGCCAAAGAACTAAACAGACATTTCTCCAAAGAAGACATACAGATGGCTAACAAACACATGAAAAGATGCTCAACATCACTCATTATTAGAGAAATGCAAATCAAAACCACAATGAGGTACCATTACACGCCAGTCAGGATGGCTGCTATCCAAAAGTCTACAAGCAATAAATGCTGGAGAGGGTGTGGAGAAAAGGGAACCCTCTTACACTGTTGGTGGGAATGCAAACTAGTACAGCCGCTATGGAAAACAGTGTGGAGATTTCTTAAAAAACTGGACATAGAACTGCCATATGACCCAGCAATCCCACTTCTGGGCATACACACTGAGGAAACCAGATCTGAAAGAGACACGTGCACCCCAATGTTCATCGCAGCACTGTTTATAATAGCCAGGACATGGAAGCAACCTAGATGCCCATCAGCAGATGAATGGATAAGGAAGCTGTGGTACATATACACCATGGAATATTACTCAGCCGTTAAAAAGAATTCATTTGAACCAGTCCTAATGAGATGGATGAAGCTGGAGCCCATTATACAGAGTGAAGTAAGCCAGAAAGATAAAGAACATTATAGCATACTGACACATGTATATGGAATTTAGAAAGGTGATAACGATAACCCTATATGCAGAACAGAAAAAGAGACACAGAAATACAGAACAGACTTTTGAACTCTCTGGGAGAATGTGAGGGTGGGATATTTCAAAAGAACAGCATGTATACTAACTATGGTGAAACAGATCACCAGCCCAGGTGGGATGCACGAGACAAGTGCTCCGGCCTGGTGCACTCGGAAGACCCAGAGGAATCAGGTGGAGAGGGAGGTGGGAGGGGGGATCGGGATTGGGAATACATGTAAATCCATGGCTGATTCATAGCAATGTATGACAAAACCCACTGGAAAAAAAAATAATAATAAAAATTAAAAAAAAAATAAAATAAAATAAAATAAATAAAAAATAAAAAAAATTAAAAAAAAAATAAAAATAAAAAAATAAAAGACACTTGCTCCTTGGAAGAAAAGCTATGACCAACCAAGACAGCATATTAAAAAGCAGAGACATTACTTTGCCAGTAAAGGTCCATTTGGTCAAAGCTATGGTTTTTCCAGTAGTCACATATGGATGTGACAGTTGGACTATAAAGAAAGCTGAGTGCCGATGATTGATGCTTTTGAACTGTGGTGTTGGAGAAGACTCTTCAGAGTCCCTTGGACTGCAGGGAGATCAAACAAGTCACTCCTGAAGGAAGTCAGTCCTGAATATTCATTGGAAGGACTGATGCTGAAGCTGAAACTCCAATACTTTGGCCACTCCAATACTTTGATGTGAAGAACTGACTCATTGGAAAAGACCCTGATGCTGGGAAATTTTGAGGGCAGGAGGAGAAGGGGATGACAGAGGCTGAAATGGTTGGATGGCATCACTGACTCAATGGACATGAGTCTGAGTAAGATCTGGGTGTTGGTGATGGATAGGGAAGCCTGGTTTGCTGCAGTCCATGGGGTTGCAAAGAGTCAGACATGATTGAGCAACTGAACTAAACTGAACTGATTACACTGTGAACACTTATGTGCATATCTTTATATGGATATATGTTATCTTCCCGGATGGCTCAGTTGGTAAAGAATCTGCCTGCAATTCAGGAGGCCCTGGTTTGATTCCTGGGTTGAGAAGATCCTCTGGAGAAGGGATAGGCCACCCACTCCAGTATTCTTTGGTTTCCCTTGTGGCTTAGTTGGTAAAGAATCCGCCTGCAGTGCTTGCTTTGGCAGCACTTATACTAAAATAGAATCCGCCTACAAAGGAGACCTGGGTTTGATCCCTAGGTTGGGAAGATCCCCTGGAGAAGGGAAAGGTTACCCACTCCACTATTCTGGCCTAGAGAATTCCATGGACTGTATTATCCATGGGGTCTCAAAAAGTTGGACACGACTGAGTGACTTTCATGATCACAGAAAAGATATATGAATGGACAAAAACACCTTAAGAGATGTCCAACATTATTAGTCATCCAGGACAATTAAACTAAAACTATATTAAGATTTCACTAACTTAAAATTGACCTACTGTTTTAATTCCATCATAAATAAAACAACACAGAATTGTTCAGCAATTGTCAATCTAATACTAAAATTTATATGTCAAAACAAATAATCTAAACAATTTTTAAAAAGAAAAGCATAGTTGGAAAACTAACAGCATCTTATTTTAAGACTTAGCTATAAAATTACAGTAACCAAGTCCATATGATGGAAATAATGACAAATCTGTAGATTAATAGAACAATTACACATCTCAGATCAATTGATTTTCAACACATCTACACATCTCAGATCAATTGATTTTCAACAAAAGTTGAATTTGTTTTTCAGGACTGAATGAACTAAATTTAGGACAAAATGTTTATTACCCTTCAATATTTATATGTTGAAGATCTAACTCCCAATGTGATGGTATTAAATTTAGGGGAATAAATTTAGTGGTCGACTAAAAAAAAGTAACTTTAGGGGGACTTTAGGAAGTAATAGTAAAAAAAGAAGAATGAAAGAAAAAAAGATTATATGGGTAAGACATCAAAAACACATAAAAGACATAAAAAAATAGTTTTAGACAAAGCCCTAAAACTATATCAATAATAAGCTGAACATCATTAAAAAAAAATGCAAGATCATTATTAAGAAAATGGAAAGATAGACAGCACTTACTGGCATAGAAATCATATCTGCTAAAGGACTGGTACTGAAAATATATATCTGGATGTGTACAATGATGAGATATGATACATTATGGAATGTATGAATAAAAATTTAAATACAGAATCATAAAAACATAAACATATAATAAAACTTCAGAATTACAACTGTTTGCTGCTGCTGCTGCTCATCCCTATTTATTCAAAGTTACTCCTAGAACCAATATGTTTGATATCCAAGGCCTTGGACCTTATCAGAAATACAGCATCTTGGAACCCACCCCGGAGCAGCTGAATCCGGACCTGCATTTTAAAATCTTCCCTGACTATTCAACTTCACATTAACATTCGGGTCCAAGCGGGCATGTTTCCAGGCAGCTCAGAGCTTACACTGAGATCCCTAGGCTACTTCACAAGATGCCAACATCCCTGAAGATGTTCCTCTCCAACTGGAGACTCTTATCCATGAATATTTTTAATTCTAAGAAGAGTTTAGTGGCCTTCCCTGAATCTTGGCCCAGCTCTGAGGTTTCTTAGGAATCCGTTCTTTCTTGCTTTTAAACCATGGCAGGAAGAGAAATCCATCAAAATCCTAGTTGCCCTGTAAATGCCATTATAACCTTGTCCTTTCCCCTAACCAGAAAGGAATCTGTTATCTGCCTGCCTGCATGCCTGACTGCCTGCCTGCCTGCATTCACCTAAGCCTTTTGTCCTTTGAAGTTATAGATTTCATGCGTATAATTTGCAATGAATAATTACTGTTTACACCTTAACTACTTCCTGTAGTAGCCCACCAAGTTTAACACATTAATTTTTGGAACTGCTCTCATTTTTGGAGCAATTCTCCTCCAGTCCCTGAAAATCCAATTTAAAAATCATTTACATGTACCATACACATGCTTCGACAGACAATTGCAAAGTGATTTATTCAGTGTGTGATGCTTTGTCACTTAGCACCTGTTAAAAAAGGAAAAGTACATCCTAAATTAAAGGCCATAAAAGTGTCTTTAATTATCAATATTCTGTCTTCACATCAAATGCCTGGAAGAGAAAAATGTACCAAATAAAGGAATTCTTGCTCTTTTTCCTCTTGTTCTAAAATCATGTGAGGTTAAAAGTGGAAGGAGTTGAGGAAACAGCAAAATCAGAAATGATATACCTTTAACTCTGATAGACATGATATTCAAAAGTAAATGAAATGGTCACTGCCTGTTCTTCTTTGTATACAGGAAACCACAATGCTGTATGTAACAGCTACACAAAAGCAAGCTGTAATGTAAAATCTCATATTGGATTGAAATACTGGTTAATAATTAAAGGTTACCTATTCATGCCTAGGTATTAAGTTACCTGGGCCTTACATTAGAACTGCCAGTGTATTAGAGTTAGACAGTCTTTTCATTCCAGAGCATCATGTAAGGTCCTCACTAACTACGTCTTCTCTATTTCTTAATGTATCTTGAAAGTGAAAATATCAGCTTGTGTATATTTTTCAAAATAGCTCCCAAAGATGCAATTACAACTCTTCCTTCTAATAGATTTCAAATTAGATGCTAACGGTTTCTAGTAACATGGATAGAATTTTATTTGCTTTTATAAGGATTAGCAAATCCCAGAGAGAATGCAGTTACTTAAATTTAACTGGTCATCCCAAGATATTTTTTTCTCCTATATCAGGTCAACATTTGACATGACTCAAATATAATGAGCCCTTATGCCAAAGTCTGCATCTAAAATGAATATATTTCTAATTTAAAACATGAGCTATTGCACCAAAGCTTACATTTAAAATTAATATATTTCTTTTTTGAAAAAGCAGTCTGATATAAAGTTTTCTGAAATAAAAAAAGTCAAGTTTCTAAGTTGAAAACAAATAATTAAGGAATAGCAAGAAACGCTTCGCAAATAAAAATGTAATTAAGACACATCAGTGGTTCACTTCTGGTTTCTTAGAAATATCATATCCTGACCTTTCCTCTACTTGATTCTTTGAAATTCTTTCTAAATGCATTTTGCATTGACGCAATTCTGTTCTCTTTTAACCCACTGGTGTCATTCCAGCTTTTGTACCTACTCTTAGCTTCATGTGTTTTTCTTCTACAGATTTCTGCAATCATTATGCAGAAATAGGGCTTGGAAAACAAGAAGGGATTAAATTGGTTCAGCAACAAGCTTTGGCTTTTGCTTCTGTTGCTCATAGAGGATTTAGCTGATTTTTGTCATTCTGCCCTGTACCACAGACCATGGAAACAAAACCTTTAAAGTTCAAATGCACAAACTTAGCAGGAGAAACAACAAACTGACTAGTCTCAGCCATGCAATGTTAACTGACATCTCAGAGGTTGTTTCCATCTGAAGCACCCTTGGCACTGATTCTTTCCAGAAAAATAAAATTCATCAGCACATTAGCTAAAAAGAGAGAAAGGATTCTAAGCAGATGGACTGAATAGGGGAAAGGTCAACTCCTCTTTTCAGTACTGGCTCATAGCTAGATGACCCCTTGGACTTTCACCTGTTGGGAGAAAATACCCCAACGGTTTCTCACTTTTCTGCACTTCTTGCAAGTAAATGTACCGTCAAAGTCTGTACTGGATTAGCTCTTCAAGAATATTTTAACAGAGAACAGCTATCAGAAGTTGAGAATTGCCTACCTCCAGAGAAGAAGGTGGATTTATTTCCTGTTTAGTATAATAAAGATGTGTCTCCTTTGGGGGCAAGTGTTAAGCACATTTGTTTGTAGCTTATAGATTGGAGTTTCCTAAGGCGGGGCTTCCTCAATGAGACACAAACACAGTGATTGTGCAGCATTCATCTATACCTACCTGTCCTGTGAAAACTGGGGAGCATGAGGAACCAGTGGAAATGTGAGCTTATGCAGCCTGTACCACCATGAGTAACAAAGTCTTCTGCCTCTGACCTGGGAGTCTCATGTTTTCTGCCAACATTTATGAAGTGATAGCAGGCTAATGTGTTAACTTGAGAGCAGTGTAGACTCAGACCCTTCACCTACTTGATGCCATAGTCCAGTAACTCCTGGATATCCAATGCACCTACCTTCCTTGAGGCTTAATGGTAGTTAAAAATTGTCCTTAAGAAAGTGTTAACCAAAATGTTTGGGACAAATCGTTGATTTATCCATTAGTTCTTCATATCATTTAATCCATATAGCGAGCACCAGCAAAACATTTTTAAAGGCAAGAAACTTGTAGTTTTAGTGAAATAGCTGTGGTTTCTTTATGATGAATGCGGGGTTTTGTTGCTGTTTTATTATTGAAATATTGTTGATTTACAGTGCTGTGTTAATTACAGTTGTATAGCAAAGTGATCCAGTTACATATGCATATATAAACTGGGTGCTTCCTTATACTGCACTCCAGCAATGAACCAAATGTGATCCTTGACTTTGTTGAAGTCAATAAATACATACATATATACGTATCTATTAATCCCAAACTCCCAACATATTCTTTGCCCCCTTTTCCTTTTTGGTAACTATAAATTTGTCTGTGAGCCTATTTCTGTTTCTTACATAGGTTCATTTGTATTATGTTCTAGATTCCACATATAAATGGTATCACATGACGTTTATCTTTCTCTCTCTGACATACTTCACTTAGTATGATAATTTTTAGGTCCATTCATATTGCTGCAAATAGCACTATTTTATTCTTTTTTGTGGCTGAGTAATATCTTATTGTTTACACATATCACATTATACTAGTATTTTATGGTTTCTGTTGATTTCTGTTGAAATACTGGTTCTTAGCAGCAGAGACTTAAATTGTTACATAATAGTAATTAGCAAATCCCACTATGAAAAGTATCTGAGTGGGGTGTGTCCCAGTTGTTAGGGAAATCTGCCCATGTATAATAGGCCAGAAGGAAGGCAAAGAGATGGCTGGCTACCCAGTTGACCCTCAGCTGTACCCAGACGTATGAATGTCCCAGTTGGCGTGACTGCACTGTTCCCATTATAGCCACCAGTTGTTCGTGCCTGGTATCTCCTCTGACTGACTATGCATCTATATTATTATTTCTACTACCACAGCGTATTTCTTTCTTATTCTAGATATGACTGTCAGTGTTGAGTATACACAATGTTAGGATCTCTCACACAATGTTAGGATCCCTTAAAACAATATTTTATCCAAATAAATTATCTCACAGTATATTGAGACACAAAGATGTATCAAAACACTGGCCAAAGAGCCTGAGTAGAATAGGTGACCAAGAATAATCAGAAGAGCTTCTAACAAAAGAAAATCATTACTCTTTGTGAAAATATGGTTGTATGTAGCAAACAGTGAAAACTTGTAAATAGCGGACTTCATGAAAAGCTGCTGAATTGTACTCATAATAGAAGGAACTGGTGGGGAAAAAAGTGTAAGAATAAGAAATGGGCAGACTAAAAGAAAATATTTTCCTTCTCTGTTCCAAATGGATAAGTTATATCTAGTATTCATTGACTCGAAGAATATAATGATCTTAAGCATAGAAATTACTACTCAAGGGTGCAAGCGACATGCTAGACATAGGTAGATACTATTCAAGCGTTCTTTGAGAAAGTGATTATTAACCCATAATTTCAAGTGAGAATCAGAGCCTCACACAGACTGGTTAAACTCAAAGCACTAACAAGGGGCAAAGCACAAGTCTGAGCTCAGATTTCTCTGATATCAAAGCCTCATTAGTTTGACCATTTTTAGTCAAAACATTCAGAGGGTTGTGCAGATTTAAAGAGATGATGGACAAAATTTTCAGTGCAGTGTGAGACACATATTAAATCACTGAATGCTACTATTGTTAATTTTAATGAGCTAGAAAATGGGAGTGGACTTAAGAGTCAGATTTTAACACAAGAAACCCAGTTCATAAATTCAATGAACACTTTCCAAATGCTTGCTCCCACTGGGTCATTGGACTGCTGTGTTCTATGAACAGAACTAAGTCTTCACCCTTAGGGAACTTACCATTCACTTGGAGGCGAGCAAGTACCATGGCAATTTCAAGGCCGTAGTTGAAAGGAAGTTCTAGGGAGGTTAGTACAAGCATTGTAAAAAGTCACAAAAGACACACATATTTTGTATAGGGAGTTTAGGATCAGACATTTTCTCTAGCTGCATTTTCAATAGACACACTTACTTGAGATGGATTGGTTGGTGCTTACATATGTCCAAGTGGTCCACAAATGTCTCTGCTTTCTTGGGCAGAGCATCAACTCTAGTAGATTGAGATGGGATTTCAGTCCCATCCCTAGCATCATCTCTGGGTGGATTTACCACCCAGGATCAGCAACATCCAGAAAGACCAACATCAGTGCATATTTGGAGTCCTCTTATCTGACCAAAGGCAGAAGGAACTTCTTTCACTAATCTAGATGCTTCCTTACACAGGACTTCAAAAATGAACCAAATATGATACTTTCCTCCTTGAATTTGTCAAAACTGTGGAATTGTTAGTCGCCCAGTCATGTATGACTCTTTGCAATCCCATGGACTAAAGTCCACCAGGTTTCTCTGTCCATGGAATTCTCCAGCAAGATTACCATAGTGGGTAGCCAGTCCCATCTCCAGGGGATTTCCATACCCAGGGATGGAACCAAGGTCTCCTACATTGCAGGCAGATTCTTTACCATCTGAGCCATGAGGGAAGCCCTTGAATTTGTCACAACCAAGGAAGAAAAAGTTATACTATTTTTCCTACATTGCTATCTATACATCAAATTGAGCTAAAAAAAAAAAAAAAAAAAAAAACAATAATTTCAAGGAATGTACTCCCTGGACAATCAAATTTGAAGTAAAGCAAACTTTGACTTCCAAAACTTCCCTAATCCTTTCAGTTCAGTTCACTAGCTCAGTTGTATCCGACTCTTTGCAACCCCATGAAGTGCAGCATGCCAAGGCTCCCTGTCCATCAAAAATTCCCGGAGTTCACCCAAACCCATGTCCATTGAGTCGGTGATGCTATCCAACCATCTTATCCTCTGTCATCCCCTTCTCCTCCTGCCCTCATAATTTCCCAGCATCAGGGTCTTTTCAAATGAGTCAGCTCTTCGCATCATGTGGCCAAAGTATTGGAGTTTCAGCTTCAGCATCAGTCCTTCCAATGACTATTCAGGACTGATTTCCTTTAGGATGGACTGGTTGGATCTCCTTGCAGTCCAAGGGACTCTCAAGAGTCTTCTCCAACACCACAGTTCAAAAGCATCAATCATTGGCACTCAGCTTTCTTTATAGTCCAACTCTCACATCCATACATGACCACTGGAAAAACCATAGCCTTGACTAGACGGACCTTTGTTGACAAAGTAATGCCTCTGCTTTTCAAAATGCTTTCTAGGTTGATCATAACTTTCCTTCCAAGGAGTAAGTGTCTTTTAATTTCAAGGTTGAAATCAACATCTGCAGTGATTTTTGACTCCCCAAAAATAAAGTAAGCCACTGTTCCCACTGTTTCCCCATCTATTTGCCATGAAGTGATGGGACCCAATGCCATGATCTTAGTTTTCTGAATGTTGAGCTTTAGGCCAACTTTTTCACTCTCCTCTTTCACTTTCAAGAAGCTCTTTAGTTCTTCTTTACTTTCTGCCATAAGGGTGGTGTCATCTGCATATCTGACATTATTAATATTTCTCCCAGCAATCTTGATTCCAGCCTGTGCTTCCTCCAGCCCAGCGTCTCTCATGATGTACTCTGCATATAAGTTAAATAAGCAGGGTGACAATATACAGCCTTGATGTACTCCTTTTCCTATTTGGAACCAGTCTGTTGTTCCATGTCCAGTTCTAAGTGTTCCTTCCTGAATTGTATACAGGTTTCTCAAGAGGCAGGTCAGGTGGTCTGGTATTCCCATTTCTTTCAGTATTTTCCACAGTTTATTGTGATCCACACAGTCAAAGGCTTTGACATACTCAGTAAAGAAGAAATAGATATTTTTCTGGAACTCTTGCTTTTTCGATGATCCAGCAGATGTTGGCAATTTGATCTCTAGTTCCTCTGCCTTTTCTAAAACCAGCTTGAACATTTGGAAGTTCATGGTTCACATATTGCTAAGGCCTGGCTTGCAGAATTTTAAGCATTACTTTATTAGCATGTGAGATGAGTGCAATTGTGCAGTAGTTTGAGCATTATTAGGCATTGCCTTTCTTTGTGATTGGAATGAAAACTGACCTTTTCCAGTCCTGTGGCCACTGCTGAGTTTTCCAAATTTGCTGGCATATTGAGTGCAACACCTCCACAGCATCATCTTTCAGGATTTGAAATAGCTCAACTGGAATCCCATCACCTCCACTAGCTTTGTTCGTAGTGATGCTTTCTAAGGTCCATTTGACTTCACATTCCAGAATGTATGGCTCTAAGTGAGTGATCACACCATCGTGATTACCCGGGTCGTGAAGATCTTTGTACAGTTTTTCTGTTTATTCTTGCCACCTCTTTTTAATATCTTCTGTTTCTGTTAGGTCCATACCATTTCTGTCCTTTATTGAGCCTATCTTTGCATGAAATTTTCCCATGGTATCTCTAATTTTCTTGAGGAGATCTCTAATCTTTCCTATTCTGTTGTTTTCCTCTATTTCTTTGCATTGATCACTGAGGAAGGCTTTATTATCTCTCCTGGCTATTCTTTGTAACTCTGCATTCAAATGGGAATATGTTTCCTTTTCTCCTTTGCTTTTCGCTTCTCCTCTTTTCACAGCTATTTGTAAGTCCCCCTCAGACAGCCATTTTACATTTGTTCATTTCTTTTCCATGGGGATGTTCTTGATCCCTGTCTCCTGTACAATGAATCTCCATCCATAGTTCATCAGGCACTCTGTCTATCAGATATAGTCCCTTAAATCTATTTCTCACTTACACTGTATAATCATAAGGGATTGATATAGGTCATAGTTCAATTGTCTAGTGGTTTTCCCTACTTTCTTCAATTTAAGTCTGAATTTGGCAATAAGGAGTTCATGATCTGAGCCACAGTCAGCTCCTGGTCTTGTTTTTGCTGACTGTATAGAGCTTCTCCATCTTTTGTTGCAAAGAATATAATCAATCTGATTTCAGTGTTGACCATTTGGTGATGTCCTTGTGTAGAATCTTCTCTTGTGTGGTTGGAAGAGGGTGTTTGCTATGACCAGTGCATTCTCTTGGCAAAACTCTGTTAGCATTTGCCCTGCTTCATTCTGTACTCCAAGGCCAAATTTGCCTGTGACTCCAGGTGTTTCTTGACTTCCTACTTTTGCATTCCAGTCCCCTATACTGAAAAGGACATCTTTTGGGGGCATTAGTTCTAAAATCTCTTGTAGGTCTTCATAGAACTGTTCAACTTCAGCTTCTTCAGCATTACTGGTTGGGACATAAGTTTGGATTACCGTGATATTGAATGGTTTGCCTTGGAAACAGAGATCATTCTGTTGTTTTTGAGATTGCATCCAAGTACTGCATTTCAGACTCTTTTGTTGACCATGATGGCTACTCCATTTCTTCTAAGGGATTCCTGCCCACAGTAGTAGATATAATGGTGATCCGAGTTAAATTCACCCATTCCAGTCCATTTTAGCTTGTTGATTCCTAGAATGTTGACGTTCACTCTTGCCATTTCCTCTTTGACCACTTCCAATTTGCCTTGATTCATGGACCTAATATTCCAGGTTCCTATGCAATATTGCTCTTTATAGCATCAGACCTTGCTTCTGTCACCAGTCACATCCACAGCTGGGTATTGTTTTTGCTTTGTCTCTGTCCCTTCATTCTTTCTGGAGTTATTTCTCCACTGATCTCCAGTAGCATATTGGGCAACTACCAACCTGGGGAGTTCCTCTTCCAGTATCCTATCATTTTGCCTTTTCATACTGTTCATGGGGTTCTCAAGGCAAGAATACTGAAGTGGTTTGCCATTCCCTTCTCCAGGGGACCACATTCTGTCAGACCTCTCCACCGTGACCCAACTGTCTTGGGTGGCCCTACATGGCATGGCTTAGTTTCACTGAGTTAGACAAGGCTGTGGTCCTGTGATCAGATTGGCTAGTTTTCCGTGACTATGGTTTTAGTGTGTCTGCCGTCTGATGCTCTCTCGTAACACCTACCATCTTACTTAGGTTTCTGTTACCCTGGACGTGGGGTATCTCTTCACGCCTGCCCCTCCTGACCTTGAACGTGGAGTAGCTCCTCTTGGCCCTCCTAAGCAGTGGCTGCGAAGGACCCTGCAGAAGCGCGGCGGAGAGGAGCTACCCCTCGTCCAAGGTCAGGGGTGGCGACCGAGAGGAGCAACTCCCAAATCCCTTAGGACTAAGTAAATAAGTTGTAAGTAAGATAGTTAAGCTTATTATGCTCTGAAGACACGTTCCCAACTCTCTTGAGCTTCTCTGCCTCTAATACCTGCATATAGTTTGGAGTCAACCCAAACAGAGAATCAATCCCCTAGAGACCAATGAATTTGGAGACAAGGCTAATTATCATGGAGAAGGAAGTTTCCAAAGCCACACTTCATCCTTTCTGATTCCTAACAATCTCTCCTAAAACAGGAATTTGAAAATGAGGACTGTCCTCTCCTTTGTCTACTTTTTGAACTGGAACAGCTGCCAGCATTTACGAAGGATAGAAGTAGCAAGAAATAGAGAAGGGATAAGCAAACTTATCCTTTATTGCTACAAGAGCCACTCTGGGAAATCCCATCCTTTATCCCTGCCCTGTACAACTGCAAGTTCCAGAAGTTAAAAAACAGACAGGTGGACCGAATCTGAGCCACTGTGGATATACCACCCCAAATCCATTCTCTAAAAACAAATAAGGACCCAGTGGTGCTGGAGAAGGCTCTAGAGAGTCTCTTGGACAGCACCGGAGATCAAATCAGTCAATCCTAAAGGAAATCAACCCTGAATATTCATTTGAAGGACTGAAACTCTAATACTTTGGCCATCTGATGTGAAGAGCCAGCTCACTGGAAAAGATCCTAATGCTGGGAAAGATTGAGGGCAGGAGAAGGGGGTGACGGAGGATGAGATGGTTGGATGGCATCATCGACTTAATGGATGTGTGTTTGAGCAAACTCAGGGAGATAGTGAAGTAAAGGGCAGCCTGGCATGCTGCAGTCCATGGGGTCACAAAGAGCCAGACGTGACTGAGCGACTGAACAACAAACCAGTTCATTAAACACACCACATTCTGGAGCTAGAACTGACGTTTACTCATGTCTGAGAATTGCTGAAACTTCTACCAGCAAAGAGTGAACCGAAGTTAGGCTCATAAATGCTTGGTGCCAGGAAATTATCATCTCAGAAGTAATTTTCTTTTACCTTTATCAATGAAGAGAACACAAACGTCTCTTGAAAGGAGCAAAGCAGGTTGCCCAGATAATGCTATCTATTATTTCATACATCTGATTTTTTTTTTCTCTCTCTTAAAAAAGAAACAAAATCAAGATTTGTCCCATCTGCTTATAGGCATCAAAAATTATCAAGGTCTGCTCATTTATCCTGATGTCTCAGAGTAAAGCATTTGCTCTTGTGCACATGAGAAGAAGCTGAAGGGAACTCTGTGGAGTTAGACAGAGAAGATGAATTGTGCCCAAATCAGCGCATACCCGTCCCTGCCAATGATTTACGCCCCCGAACGTCTGGCTCTTCAAAACAGGTGAGTAGATGAATATTTGTGTTTACCTTGGAGGTTTATACCGCAGGACTCCTGAAGGGAAATGGGACAGTGGAAATGAAATCTGATTAATTCTGATGTGAGAGACATTCTGTGAGAGGGAAATTAAACCTTGGAGCCTTGGGGATTGCTACTTTCTCTGGCTCTTGAATAAAATTGGAGGTTGCAGAAGCTATTGTGAAGTGCCATCTTTAACTTTTCAGGAAAAAGTTTAAACACTTTGTTTCTTTTTTCATCAGAAATTATTCTTTTAATAATCTTAGACTTTTCACAGGATTTTCCTTGGAAAGCTTTCATTTCCTTGATAGGTATGTAAATGTGCTCTTTACAAAAGTAAAATATTCTCTAAACCCTTGTCTACACAAGAGAAACACATCCTTTCAGGGAAGAACAGGTGGGTCATTTTTACACAAAGAAAAGAACTAGCATTGAGGAGAAGATATTGTCTGTCCTAGGTACATATATTAACCTTGTGTCCTAGGTACATGTGGGCTTCCAAGGTGGCATTAGCAGTAAAGAATATGCCTGCCAATAGAGACACAAGAGGTGTGGGTTCAGTCCATGGGCCCTGAAGATCCCCTGGAGGAGGGCATGGCAACCCTCTCCAGTACTCTTGCCTGGAGAATCCCATGGACAGAGGAGCCTCTTGGGCTACCATCCATGGGGTCACAAAGAGATGGACACAACTGAGGCAACCTAGCATGCACCCACAGCTAGGTACCTGTGTTAACCTTGATAACCTTGGCAATCTTACGTTGATAATGTACATATTGATGCAGTAGAATGCAATTTCAAATAATTTCAAATAATCATGCTGTTATAACCAGGCTGGTTGTCATTATCATTTTTATTATAGTTCTCATTGGTGCTCATCTATAATTCACCAGGAGGAGGAGTCGTGATAATAGTTCCACTTGGGCATCTACAATGCTTCAATTCAATTCAATTGAATGAATATGATGCATTCAATTCAATGTGCGTGAGACACGCACATTGTCTATATTACTTCTAATCCTCACAATGACCACGATATTTATTATTATTATTATTATTACCTTGTAGAAGCGGACCCAGAGTTTAAGCAAGGGTTTGAGACTGAAAAGCTCAACTTGAGGAACCAGGTGTCACAAAGAGGAAGAGTCGAGAAGGAATGAATTTGGGAGAACTGGAATAAGAATGCCCCCCAAGATGGCATAGCACTTGCACACCTATACATTTTTAACTGTATAAACTGAAGGATGCAAGCAGTAGAATTGTGTTTTCTAAAATTAATCTGAGTTTTCACTAAAGATGTAGAGAAATGCTATATTCTGCTAGTGTGCTTATGTTCAGTCATGTCCAACCAGGAAACAATCTTCTGGACTGTACCCCACCAGGCTGTCCATGGAATTTCCCAAGCAGGAATACTGGAGTAGGTTGTCATTTCCTATTGAGGAGATCTTCCTGACTCAGAGACTGACCCTGCATCTCTTGTGCCTCCCACATTGGCAGGTGGATCATTTACCACCATGCTACCTGGGAATCCCTATATTCTTTCACTTTCAGTTCAGTCACTCAGTCACGTCTGACCCTTATGATCCCAAGGACTGTGTAGCACACCAGGCTTCCCTGTCCATCCGCAACTCCCAGAGCTTGGTCAAACTCATGTCCAGTGAGTCAATGATGCCATTCAACCAACTCATCCTCTGTCATCCCCTTCTCCTCCTGCCTTCAATCTTTCCCAGCATCAGGGTCTTTTTCAATGAGTTAGTTCTTCACATTAGGTGGCCAAAGTATTGGAGTTTCCATCAGTCCTTCCAATGAATATTCAGGACTGATTTCCTTCAGGATTGACTTGTTTGATCTTCCTGCTGCCCAAGGGATTCTGAAGAGTCTTCTCCAGCACCATAGCTCAAAAGGATCAATTAATTCTTCAGCGCTCAGCTTTCTTTATAGTCCAACTCTCACATCCATACATCACTACTGGAAAAACCATAACTTTGACTAGATGGACCTTTGTCAGCAAAGTAATGTCTGCTTTTTAAAATGCTGTCTAGGTTTGTCATAGTTTTTCTTCTAAGGAGCAATCGTCTGTTGATTTCATGGTTGCAGTCACCATCTGCAGTGATTTTGGAGCCCCCCAAAAAAGTCTGTCACTGTTTCCATTGTTTTGCCATCTATCTGCCATGAAATGATGGGACTGTATGCTACAATCTTAGTCTTCTGAATGTTGAGCTTTAAGCCAACTTTTTCACTCTCCTCTTTCACTTTCATCAAGAGGCTCTTTAGTTCTTCTTCATTTTCTGCCATAAGGGTGGTATCACCTGCATATCTGAGGTTATTGATATTTCTCCCTGAAATCTTGATTCCAGCTTGTGCTTCATCCAGTCCAGCATTTTACATGATGTACTCTGCATATAAGTTAAATAAGCAGGGTGACAATATACAGCCTTGATGTACTCCTTTCCCAATTTGGAACCAGTCTGTTGTTCCATGTCTGGCTCTAACTGTTGCTTCTTAACCTGCATAGAGATTTCTCAGGAGACAGTTAAGGTGGTCTGGTATTCCCATATCTTCAAAAGTTTTCCACAGTTTGTGATCCACACAGTCAAAGACTTTGGCATAGTCAATATGACAGAAGTAGATGTTTTTCTGGAACTCTCTTGCTTTTTCTATGATCCAACAGATGTTTGCAATTTGATCTCTGGAATGCTATATTCTGCTGGTGTCAAATATTTAATTGCTGTCCTTTGGACTGAGTTTCATCTAAGAGTTGAAGATATTTCTGTAGTGAGAAGGCTTAACAGGGACGGGCAGTGCCTGAGCCCTGAAGGATCATCCATCCCAGTTGGTATTCACTCAGACACACCCTTTCCTTTCAATTTTTGACCACAATGGACCACACTGGCAAAGCCTCAGTCTACTGGCCTGGGCAGCCAAGGCCTGTTGGCTCTCTGTACCACATCCATTCTGCTCTTGGTGAGCATAAGTCACCTACCTTTTGATCTTCTCATGCTGCAGAGACTCTGTGAGGCTATGTTAAGCTTATCTCCACACTTCCTCACAGGAGGTTTCTTCTGAGCTCCACGAGAACCTGAGCCTCAACTCTCAACTTTTAGGGGGGCAACTTGATTAAGGAAAAGCTGTATCAAAACAGGAGTGCTGCTGGCTTAGTCTCACCCTCTGTGAACCTGATTCAGACACAAGACACAATCTGATGTTGATTATTGAAACCAAGCAGGAACCTTCCAGGTTTTCCTGGGGACAGAAAACCCCAGTGTCCTCTCCTCTTGTTTGTAAGAAGCTTTAGCTTCCTTGATCACGCAGAGATCCAAAGAGCAAATTTCATCAGAAAAGTGAAAAAAATACAAAAACGAAGGAAAACTGTGAAATGAGAAAATAATAATAGCTTAACTGTGAAACAAAATCAAGGACTTTTGGTTTCTCCTGAAAACCTATAGATAATATCCTAAGCTATATCCCTGAGTTGTTTTATAGATACTATAACCCCTACACGGTGGAAGAAGTTAACTCCATGCTGACCACAAACGCATAGACCCAAGACCAGTTGAAACCAAAAGTTGATAATGTTAACTCTCAAAATACCACTCCAGTTGCTAAGCTCCAGCTAATCAGAAGAATGTGCAGTAGTTGATCAAACATCCTACAACCTTCACCCTAATTTGCCTTTAAGAACACTTTCCTGAAAGCCACTGGGAGTGAGAGGGAAAGCCAGTGGGGAGTTGGGGTCTTTTGAGCAGAAGTTGCCTGTTCTTCTGCTTGGCATTCTGCAACAAATACTGTACTTTCCTTCACCACAACCAACATCAGAAGATTGGATTTGTTACCAAGTTTGGTTGAGTAACATGATGGAAACAGCCCTCCTTCCCCCCAACCCAACAAAAAGAAAATTTTCCTCTGCCCAGAGCTGGTGTAGCATTGAATGAGAGTAAGAATGCAGGCAGACCTCCTGGTGGCTCAGAAGGTAAGGAATCTGCCTGCCGTGCAAGAGACCCAGGTTTGATCCCCGGGTTAAGAAGATCCCCTGGAGAAGGGAATGCCTACCCACTTCAGTATTCTTGCCTGGAGAATCCCATGAACAGAGGATCCCACTGAGCTACAGTCCATGGGGTTGTAAAGAGTCAAACACGCCTGAGTAACTGTCACTTTCACTTTTTCAAGAATGCAGGCATATTATCTCATACAAACTTGTTCTTGAAAATGAAAAAAGGGGATAAAGAGCCTTTGGAGGTAGAAGGTGTGTGGAATACTCCATTAAGTGCCTGCTTCTGAGGTCAGAGTCGAAACCAAACCCTGTCCCTGCTCCCTCTAGCTAGTCTCCTAGAAATTTTTTTCTTAATTTCTGGAAATTCAGTTTCCTCATTTACAAAGGGGCATAATAACAACTTCATCACAAGAGTTTTCTGAAGATTTAAGATTAACTAAACTTAATGCTGTTATTGAGCTTTCATATGTCAGACATTGCTTGCAGGCTTTTGTGCACAATAACTCATTTAATCCTCACCCCAACCACATGAATAGATGTTTTTATTATCCCCACCTTACAGTAACCACAGTACAGAGATATTAAGGAATTTGTCCAAGATCACATGGCTAAGAAAGAGCAAAACTGGGATTTTCTCTCCAGGATGTTTATATTAGAGTTCATATTTCTACCCACTCCACTGTACTGTTTCACCAGAAAGATTATAAGTGGTTGCCATAAAACTAATTGTCTAACTCAGGATCTTTTTCTAGTAAAAGTGTCACTAAAATAATTACTCTGGAACATGATGTGTAAACAGAGATTCTCCCAAAGCAATGAAAACATGCAAACACTTCAATGTGTCCCTCAATACTTCACACAGAGCCTTGAACTTCCAAACGGAAAACATGACTAACAGCAAAAGCCACACTTGTATTTGTTTTGCTGAAGCTTACATACTGCAAAATTTTCATCAAGAAGCATAATAAGAAAACCCATATCTTTGTGTTAACCAAGTCTAACTATATCAAATTTCTCTTCTGTTACCAGCCTGCAATCACCACCACCCCCCTCCTGTCCTCTCTCATCATCAACCTACTGTAGATCTGCCTTAGCATCTCTGCAGATCACACCACTGATCTCCCCATACAGAAATCAGTCCAGGTCCTCACTGACACTGACAGCAATTGGTCAGACTCCACAGCCAGAGACTTTCCCGTTGAAGGCTTTCCGCCCTGAAGCATTGCTTATCTTTCAATGGGAATACCCTCCCTCTCAATAATCAGGGGTCTGCGGCAGGAGGAAATCAGTAAAGCTGTCCAGTGAGAGGCTGAGTGGTTCTTTCTGGTTCTCACTGCTGAATTGCTATTTTTCTAAGCACAACTCACATTTGTTTAAGCTTTGTTACAACATAGATGACTCACTGTCTGGCATTCAAAGTGAAGTGACCAGCATCAATCAATGCATGTGTATTGAACACCTATTTTAAGTGCACAGGGAGCCTGACCTTCAGTCTTATGCAGCCAAATGTTCCCTACTGTGCTGATGAAGAGCTTGCTTTTCCCTCCAAGGCCCACTTCTCTGTCCTTGCCCTCACTGACCCTCTTTTGGGCTGTCTTGACTTTCTGCCTAGATGAACAAGGACACTTTGAATTCTGGTCCAGGTTTACTGGATGTTGCCCACTCTCCCCTATCCTGGTGCAAATGGAAAACAGAGCGAAAATTCCCCTTGCTGACTGCCTCTCCTAATAACTATTTACAACCCTGTCTAAGGGTGGGGAGTCCAGGAAACGCAGTGTGCTCAATGCAGGTGTATTGTTTATAGACTGCTGCAAAATGAAGTACCCTAACACTCACTGGCTTAAAACAATACATTTGTTGTCTCACGTACTTTCTATGGATCAGGAATCCGGGAAAGCTGAATTGAAGGGTTCTGACTCAGGATCACTCATGAAGTTGCAGGGATGATGACCACCAGGGTCATCTTCTGAATCATTTTCAGGGTCATCCTCTTCATCTTCTGACCATCAGATAATCTTCTGAAGGCTTGACCTCTCAGGGGCTGAAAGTCTGCTTCCAAGATGGTTTGCATGACTGTGGGTTGGAGGCCTCAGTTCATTATGATGTGAAATTCTGCATTGGGTTGCTTGAATGTTCTCAAGACATGGCAGCTGCTGTCCCTAGAAAAAAATGATCAAGAAGAAGAATCAGTGCCTTTTTTCACTTGGCCACACTGTCACTTCCAGTGTATTTCATTCATTAGAAGCAAGTCTCTAAGTCCAGCTCACATGGAAACTAGGCTTCACTTTATGGAGGCAAGAGTGTCAAAGAATTGTGAAAATATTTCAAGATCACCTCAATGGGTGTATCAGTTAGGGATTTCCAGAGAAACAGAACCAACAGGGCATCTATCTATCTAGCTATCTGTCTAGCATGAAGAATTGAGTCACACAATTACAGAGTGGCAAGTTTAAAATCAGAAATGCCAGTATCCCAGTTCTGGTCAAGGGCCAGAAACTCCTAGAGAACCAAGAAGAGCTAATGTTCTCATTCAAAGACAATGAGGCAGATGAAATAAAAAAGACGCTCTTTTATTCTCTTCAAGCCTTCAGCTGATTAAATGAGGCTCACTCACGTTATGGAAGGCAATCTGCTTTTTTCAAGCCCACTGATTAAATATTAATGTCATCCAAAAACATCCTTGCAGAAACAACAGAAAAAAGTTTGCCAACTATCTGGGTATCCCATGGCCCCATCAGGTTGATACATAAAATTTAGCATCACAGTAAGCATTCAAAAATGTTTATTGACAATGACATATTTGTGTTGTTCCTCTAGAATTTCATTAATTTACTGACCCATTCTCTGGAAAACATTAATAATGCTTGTCTGAATGGAATATTATAATCTGCAGGCCACTTCTGAAAGTGCAATATCCAAGATGAGAGAGCTAAGATTCACAGAGGTCAAGCAACTTGTTCAAAACCTCACATCTCACTGGAAGATGAAAAAAATCAAAGGAGACATTCTCTGAGTCTAGGCATGGAAGTTTCCTTCAAGCAGCCTTTTTAGCAACTGTACATTCTCCTAATATTTGTGGAGATGAGATCAGTGTTTTTTCACAATGTTTAGTAGAGAGATCCCTTTTGTAAATGCAGCTTTATAGAGATTGAAAGGTACTTAAAAGATAAGCCAATCTACTGAGGGTAAAAGTGGGTGAGGCTGCAACAAATGAAATTCTGCCAGCTTTGTCTGTCCTTTTCCTGGCTGACCTTTAGGCATCCTCAAGAATCTGTGAATCTTGGCTTGAAATTCACTAGCCTAGGTCCCATTGGCCTCGATCTTGAGAATGAGGGTTTGTGGAAGGAACAGAAAGCCCATTTCTCAAGTAAGGAAGGAGTCCTGGGTTATCACTGTCATTTTACCTTCAGTCAGAGAGGCATCTAACTCTGTTGTTCTGAAGCATTCGTTCAGGAGGAAAAACTCGAGGCTCAATTTGGTAGGCAGAGTATTAAATTATGATTTATCTTGAACCCCTTGTACTTTAAATTTGTTCTAAGTTGTATTGTTTCCGAAGTTAGAGTCTTGGTTTTCTGCCTTGTAAAATGAGAATTACAAAAAAAAAAAAAAAAAATTAGTAGGATGCCAGAGCAAAAAGGTTTTGAAAAGGTACTTGGCAAAGTGAATGTGAACACAATTTAGAATGTCTGACTGCATTACTTTTTATAATTAGAACATTTCATGATTATAAATGGTTGATTATAAAACCTCAGCCAGCCTGTCAGCCAGACACCTTCAGAAGCTCTGAAAAGAATGCTTTTTAAGCTGGAAAAGCCCCACCTCCACAATAAAGTAAGATAACACTCCCACGTCCCAAGTGAGAAAAGAACAGTGGTTGTTGATGAGTTAGGCTAAAATCAATATGCTGAGCCCCTACTGAAGACGATCACTTCCCACCGCCTGCAGGACCTTTTAGTTCCTGACCCTGATGCATCAAGGTATAACCACAGTTCTGTGCATTTGCAGACCTCAATCCAGTTAAAATAAAATGGGCAAACATTAATTGAGAATTAATAGGTTTTGTGCTAGTTGAGAGGATATAAGCAGCAACAACAAAAGACACCACCCAGGGAAGCTCAGTTCAGTGGGATAGACTAACGATCATGCAGGTCATAGATACACCATGATACATGGCAATAGTAGACAGAATACAAGAGACAGAAAGAGGGTGATAAGACTAGGGCTTCTCGATACAACAGTCTTGTGCTGGATGTTTCAAAGAAATCTAATTTCTTGGAAATGGAAAAGTTAGCCAAGCGGGGGGTACAGCAGTGGGGTGATAGGCGGAGGGAGGAACAGTCAGTCTGAAGCCTTGCAGCAAGGCTATGGGAAGTTTGCCTCCCCCAGAGCCTCTAGGAAAGTTTTAACAGCATGAGCAGGAGAGGGAGCTTCTAGCTTCCTGCTCAGCTGCAGCACCACGATGCTAGATGCTAGTACTAACAGAGGCCTTGGCAACCCACACTCCACACGGCCACGCTCCTAGCCTTCAGCCCCCAAGGTGGCAGCAGCTCTCAATTCTGAGCAAGCAGTTGTTTCCTTCTGTCACTATTTTGATTCTTCCAGTATTTTTAAAAACTTTTTTCTCATTTTTATTGAGATACATATGTGATTGTGTGTGAATTAGTCACTCAGTCACGTCCGACTTTTTGCAACCCCATGGACTATAGCCTACCAAGCTTCTCTGTCCATGGAATTCTCCAAACAAGAATCCTGGAGTGGGTTGCCATTTCCTTCTCCATTATTGAGATATAATAAATGTTAAATATTGTATTAATCCAAAGAGTACAACGTGACTTGATGTAATACATATCACAAAATAAATTAGTTGCAGCTATTGCTTCACAGACCTAACACTTTTTTTCTTATTATGAGAACTCTTAAAATCTGCTCTCTTAGGAATTTGCAAATATACAATGCAATATTGTTGACTATAGTTTCACCATGCTATATATTGCATCCTTATTACTAATGTATCTTATAACTAGAAGTTTTGCACGCCTTCATTCATTTTGCCCCCTCCCTCCCCACTCCCCATCTCTGGTAAGCACTATCTGTTCTCTGTTTCCATAATCTCAGTTTGGTCAGATTCAACATATAAATGAGATGATACAGCATTTGTCTTTCAATGTTTGAATTATATCATTTAGCATAATGCCTTCAAGATCCACCCTCCACATTTTTCAAATGGCAGGATATCCTTCTTTTATGGCTAAATAATAAATGCGTGCGTGTGTGTGTGTGTGTGTGTGTGTGTGTGTGTGTGTGTGTATGTGTTTCACATCTTCTTCATGCATTCCTCCATTAATGAACACATGATTGTTCCCATACCTTGACTATTGTAAATGATACTGTGGTGAGAATTTAATATGTTTTTAGTTTATTTCCCATGTTGGATTCTCTCTGCTTGAAAGGCCTAGCATAACTCATGTTATCCTGATAAGACATTGACAAATACAAGCTCCTAGCACAGGCTTAGTGCTGAATAATGAAATAATTTATAGATGAAAGAATGAGTAGTTGGACAGATACATAATGAATTGAGCATGTACTCCTTCTAAAAATAAGACCTAGTTTTGGCAAAGAAGTCATGCATTTACAGCAACATTGTAGGATGGAAGAACAGTGTCATCAAGGAATGGAGAACTTCCTAAGATTCTTAAACAGAAAAGGGGATGACCACAGATTCACTGTAAGCATGTTAAACTACACTGAAGATTTTATAATCCTCCATCATCATGCTTCAACAAATAAGAGGAGGAAATTAGTCATCAGTTTGGATTTGAATATTTATGAATTACAAAGTGCACCCTGTCTATTTCTGTTGAAAAATGAAAGTTCCAATGGAAAGGTTTTATGCTTCTCCTTATAAACTTCTTTAATCCTTAGGTTTACTTTTGTTGTGTTTTCATACAGCCTTTGGAGGTCAGGTCAGAGTTATCTGAAAACAGTTTTCATTTTCAATGAGGCCATAAAGTTTAAAACGTAGTGAAAGCTGTGTATTGACTCTATAGCATTTGAGGCTCTGAGGGCTAAGGTGAATAGACTATACTTTTCTTTTTCGGGGGGATGATTTTGCAGTAAGCTCTGGCAAGCGAAGATCAAACAGGGGAATTAGAGGGATGGTTTGATTTCTTAGGGAGATCAATGAATCTGACAGGGCCATAGATGGCACACAGCTGGTGTCAGGTTCAGAAGAAGTGATGACAAGGGGCAGAGGAGGGAACAATATGAGCATTTATAAAACCAGAGTCCAGTTCTGGGTGGAAAATCAGATGCCTTGGGGAAGACAGGAGTTAGTGGTTATCTTCCCTGGGATAAGCAGAGCAATCAAAATATCTCAGACATTCAGAGGGTCCCCCAGGAACCCAGACACTTCCTCCTCAAAGCCACGGGGACCTCTGAACAGCAGTCTATGCAGTGAAGGCATCAGCCGTGGTTTCTGGATTATTTTCCCTTGTGTGACATGCTCCCCAAGGGAAGGCAGGAAGGTATTCCCACTTTGTGAAGGTCAAAAGCAGGGAAACATCTTTTTCTTGTGGCCATTTCCACCATGAGACATAGTGAGGCTGAGCAGGAAGAAAACAGACTTAGAAATTAAATATACCTGAGTTGAAATTCACTCTCTACTGTTCATTTGCCAGGCAAGTAATTTAGCCTCAATAGCCTCAATTTCCTCACCCACAAAATGAGAATAATAATATCTGTATCCAATGATTATTGAAGGCTTTAAATGAGAGAATGATGGTGATGATGAAAATGAGCGTGATGAAAGCAAACATTTGTGTAAAAAGTATTCATATTAGCAGACACTGCTATGAGTGTTTCACACACATCAAGTCAAACCTGTACTGAAGAGACATAATGTGGGCCAAGTGCCCTTATGACACCACATACACTGAGGGTGCCTAATAAACAGCGCCCTTCTCACTGATGCGGGCTGGGGTGATTATGGTGATGCTATTATCACCCTTCCCCTTGAGATCCAGTCACTAGGGCCTCTAGTGTAGTTAACAGAATACGCCTTCTCGTGCCTTACATGACTTACATTAACAGGAATTCTTATCTGAAGGCAGGGTGATCCCAGCAGAATTTAAGCCACCTGCAAGAGAGCAAAACAGCTTTATTTATATTACTCTCAATATACTTATTCTCATTCATGTAATTAAAAAATAGCAGGGCCATCAGGAGGGTAATTTGGGGGCATGGTGAATGTTGAAGGATGGGATCAAAATGTTTAAAAGCAGGGAAAATATCTGTATGTAGAGAACATATGCCAGAAGACAAAAATAAAGAAAGTATCTATATCTAGAGAATATATGTAATAACATTTTTGGTAAATAATTTTTTAAAAAATAACATATATAAATATTTACAGAAATAGTGACAAAGCAATGGCAGATGCATTGGCATTAAAGTCAGACTCTTAACCTGGCAAGCTGTCTTACCAGTCTCAACTTTCTTGTCCTTTTCTGCTGATCAAAAATACTTATGTCTGCCTCATGGAGCTGTGTCTGTTTAACAAAGTTTTATATATATATATATATATTATATATATATATATAATATATATATATATATATATGTGCATAATGTGCTAGTCTGTACATAGTAGTCACTCAATAAATGTTAACTCTTTCCCCCACTTAATATCTCTAAATTCCTCAACAATAATAGCTGAATGAGACATTCCCAATGGATTGTATTAAAAATACTAATTTATGGATCCTCTCTGATACCATGTAAGATCAACTTTATGCCATTTGGGGTGGGGAAGGGAGAAATGTTTAGAATTTCATATTATATGACTAAGGATTATCATAATTAGGCAAATCATAAGACTAGTAAGGATCAACAATCAAGTTCAGTTCAGTTCAGTCCCTCAGTCACATTTGACTCTGTGACCCCATGGACTGCAGCAAGCCCTTCATTAATTCTTTCTTTTTTTTTTTTTTGAGTTGTCTTTTTTTTTAAGTTTTTTTTTTATCAATTCTTTATAGAATTCAGAATATTTTAAATGATTTTCTTCAATAGGTTTAATAAGAAGATGAACAGAAAAGAAAAATTAAAGAACTAGACCACAGTGCTTAGCAATTAATTAGCTGCCTAAGGAATACCAAGGAAAAAGATGACTTTGGAGGAGGGCACTGTGTATAGGTAATAAGCATGCCACCTTGACACATGCAGGTAAAACATTGTAATAGGCACAATTATGGAAAATAAACTCTGTAAAAATAAAATTCCAAATGAAAATTAAGAAAAGTTTTCTGACTCTTTGTGACCCCATGAACTGTGGCCTGCCAGGCTCCTCTGTCCATGGGATGCTCCAGGCAAGAATAATGACCTTGGTTGCCAGGCCCTTCTCCAGGGGATCTTCCTGACCCAAGGATCGAACCCGGGTCTCCCACACTGCAGGCAGATTCTTTACCATGTGAGCCACAAGGGAAGCCCAAGGAGAATGTTGAATGACTGCTGATATTCAATAAGGAAGGACTTGGGGTGGGGACGGTGGGGTAACGGTGCACCCGGGTCCAAGAAGCACAGTATAAAATGATATATTAGAGAGGTCAGTCCAATTTCCAGCATCATTTGACCTCATCTGGGACCACGCGTATCTACACTAGACATTTCAAATAGGCAAAACAGGGTAAAAGAAGAAGAGCCACCTGCGGAATGTCAGCTACACTAGTGACAGTAATATTTTCCTAAGACTTCTCTCCAATTGTTAAGAACAGGTCTGTTGTACAACAGAAGACAGTGAGGTTTCCTTCTCTCTGCTTCAGCACCTTGACTAACAGTGTGCAAGGCTGAAGGACCATGTCTCAGGTGAAACGGGTATGTTTCCAGCCCCAAATATTCCCAACCTGAGCTTGCTTGATTGCCTGATATGAAATTGCTCAGCATTATGTATGCTTTTGGGCTTCCCTGCCGGGTCAGATGGTAAAAAATCCACCTGCAATGCGGAAGACCTGGATTTGATCCCTGGGTTGGAAGATCCCCTGGAGGAGGGCATGGCAACCCAGTCCAGTACTCTTTCCTAGGGAATCCCCATGGACAGAGGAGCCTGGCGGGCTACAGTCCATGGGGTTGCAAAGAGTTGGACCCAATGGAGTGACTAAGCACGTATATGCTCTGGGGCTTCCCATGAGGCTCAGTGGCAAAGAATCCCCTGTCAATGCAGGAGACACGGTTTCACCCCTGGGTCAGGAAGATCCTCTGGAGAAGGGAATGGCAACCCACTCCAGTGTTTTTGCCTGGAGAATCTCATGGACAGCGAGCCTGGTGGGCTATAGTCCACAGAACCACAAAGAGTCTGACACGACCTAAGCGACTTAGCACACATGCCCTTGAAGCAACCCAGGCTTTCCAGGTGGCGCTAGTGGTAAAGAACCCATCTGCCAATGCAGGAGACAGAGCTGTGGGTTTGATCCCTGGGTGGGGAAGGTCCCCTGGAGGAGAGCATGGCAACCCACTCCAGTATTCTTGCCTGGAGAAGTCCCTGGACAGAGGAGCCTGATGAGCTATAGTCCATGGGATTGCAGAGAGTTGGACACACATATCACACACACACACACACACACACATACACACACACACACACATACATACGTGTTTACAACCATCTACCAACTTTATTAAGGAAAAATTTTCATCCCACTGGAAAGTTGTTTTACATATGTGTGTGTGTGTGTGTGTGTGTGTGTGTGTGTGTGTGTTTGTAAAACGACAAAATGATTCTTATTTTTCTAATCCATTCATAATGAATCATTTTAAATAGCAAATACTTTCTCTTTCTCCTTTCCAGGCAACAATGACTTTATATTATTTTTGCTTTTATACTGTTTGGATTTTGAATAAAGAGAAAAAAGAAGGATAAAACTGACTTTTAGCTATTTATGCCTGGTAAGTTTAGCCATAGAGTCAAAATTCCCCTATACTTCTTCTATATATACATATAGATTTGTATATTGTATATATATGAATGAGATACTATACCAGCTCCTATAAGTAGCTAAGGAGGTATTTGATTCTTTCCCTAAAATTTTCTTTACTTCTTCTCATGTGAGATATTTATTGAGGTACTCAGACTGCCAAGCATTAAATACTTGAGACAGTTAAAATCCACTCCATTTCTGAAACCTGTATAAACAGCAAATGAAAATATGTAGGGACTTTAAGAAAATGATTGAGAGATGAATATAACTTTTTCAACCATATGTCAAACAACTGACCCCTTTATTGATCATGTATTATGTGAGGCAACAGAGTATATTTATTAGAAGGCAACCTAATGCAGTTTATGTCTCTCACAACTGCGCGTGGACACACTCACACATGGAATTCGAGGTCAGAGTTGGATTCTTAAATTCAGTCTCTGCTGATATCTGAGCTGCAAACTTGATCAACGTATTTAGCTTCTCTTAGCTAAATTCCTTATTTATAAAAAGAGGATAATAATATCATAAGATGTTATATATCTATTTATATAATTATAGATATGTGTGTGTGTATATATAAAAATGAGATAATATACCAGCTTCTAAAAATAGGTAAGGAGTTATTTGATTCTTTCCCTAAGTGCAAAGTTCTGTCTTGACAGCAACTTGAAGATGTGATAATCGAAGAGAATTACCAAGGATAAAAGAGCTCCCCACATGATACAGTGGTAAAGGAACTGCCTGCAATGCAGGAGACACAGGTTCCATCCCTGGGGGGGGAAGATCCCCTGGAGGAGGAAATGGCAACCCACTCTAGTCAATTCTTGCCTGGAAGATCCCATGGACAGAGGAAACTGGTGGGTTACAGTCCATGGGGTCACAAAGAGTCAGACACGACTGAGCAACTAACACAGACACACACACACCAAGAATAATGTTATATTTTCCCCTCAGGGAACTGTCACTTCAATAGGGCATGAAGCATAGCCATTCATAAAAAGTTAATTCATAATATTTTAGTGTTATAGCTAATTCATAATATCTAGTAGTATGATAGAAGTTTATCATGAGATGTCCACAGAATGTAAGGGCAGATTTTATATTTGAAATTAATAAAATTGTATCCCATTGGATGGGAAGGGCCATCTGTTGAGGGGATTCAGTACAAACAAGCATCATCAAATGCAAAGTTGAGGAGGTTTGGGAAAAACCAAATCAACCAAACATGCCAGGCAGGTTTTGTGGTTGTAGTGAGAGGGTCATCAGTCCAACAAGTCTGGCAGATGACTTCACTTTCTTTGTTCTGATTCCAGGCTCACAAAACAGCTTTTTGACCATAATTTGACTTCCAACATTAGCTTTCATCTTGGGGAAAGGATTTGCTGACCCAAGGTCAAACTTGTTCCCTTCTGCTTGCAAGTTCTGTTTTCATTTTAAACTTTGTATCCTAAACTAGTAAAGACACCAACTAGCTATGAGTTTGAATAAGCAGGATCATTTCCCTTGAACGTGATCATCGTTAGACACAAAGACAAAATAGAAAGAGGCTCTAGACTTCAAACTGTGTCCAGATCCCATGGTTTTCCACTCTCAACAAATACTAAGCAATGTGGTCTATGTTAGTGCTTCAAAACTAAAGCCCAGGAGAGAACAGAAGCGGAAAGAAATACTCTTGTTTAATGGTTATACCATTGGAAGGATAAAGCAGTGGGTAAAACCTCAAGGGTTACAATGATTCTCTACTGTGGTTACACAGAACCACTGCTATATGACTTGGGCTTTCTTTGAATATACATTCAGACTTCCCTAGTGGCTCAGATGGTAAAGAATCCACCTGCAATATAGAAGACCTGGGTTCGATCCCTGGGTTGGAAAGATCCCCTGGAGAAGGGAATGGCTACCCACTCTAGTATTCTTGCCTAGAGAATTCCATGGACAGAGGAGCCTGGCAGGCTGCAGTTCATGGAATCGGAAAGGGTCAGACACGACTGAGCAACTAACACTAAATATACATTCATACTGATCACCATAATCTAAGGAACCCATAAATTCCAACCTATTTTGGACCCAGTATTAGGGAAGTCTGGATTTCCATACTTTTAAAGCTCTGCAGTGATTTTGGAGCCCAAAAAAATAAAGTCATCCACTGTTTCCACTGTTTCCCCATTTATTTGCCATGAAGTGATGAGACCGGATGCCATGATCTTAGTTTTCTGAATGTTGAGCTTTAAGCCAACTTTTTCACTCTCCTCTTTCATGTTCATCAAGAGGCTCTTTAGTTCTCTTTCGCTTTCTTCCATTAGGATGGTGTCATCTGCATATCTGACATTATTGATATTTCTCCCGACAATTTTGATTCCAGCTTGTGCTTCCTCCAGCCCAGCATTTCTCATGATGTAGTCTGCATATAAGTTAAATAAGCAGGGTGACAATATACAGCCTTGACGTGCTCCTTTTCCTATTTGGAACCAGTCTGTTGTTCCATGTCCAGTTCTAACTGTTGCTTCCTGACCTGCATACAGGTTTCTCAAGAGGCAGGACAGGTGATCTGGTATGCCCATCTCTTTCAGAATTTTCCACAGTTTATTGTGATCCACACAGTCAAAGGCTTTAGCATAGTCAATAAAGCAGAAATAGATGTTTTTCTGGAACTCCCTTGCTTTTTCGATGATCCAGCGGATGTTGGCAATTTGATCTCTGGTTCCTCTGCCTTTTCTAAAACCAGCTTGAACATCTGGAAGTTCACAGTTCACATACTGCTGAAGCCTCGCTTGCAGAATTTTAGCATTACTTTACCAGCGTGTGAGATGAGTGCAATTGTGCAGTAGGTTGAGCATTCTTTGGCATTGCCTTTCTTTGGGATTGGAATGAAAACTGACCTTTTTCAGTCCTGTGGCCACTGCTGAGTTTTCCAAATTTGCTGGCATATTGAGTGCAGCATTTTCACAGCATCATCTTTCAGGATTTGAAATAGCTCAACTGGAATTCCATCACCTCCACTAGCTTTGTTTGTAGTGATACTTCCTAAGGCAAATAGATGGGGAAACAGTGGAAACAGTGGGTGACTTTATTTTTGGGGGGTCCAAAATCACTGCAGATGGTGATTGCAGCCATGAAATTAAAAGATGGTCGCTGCTTGGAAGGAAAGTTATGACCAACCTATACAGCATATAGGTCCATCTAGTCAAGGTTATTGTTTTTCCAGTGGTCATGTACGGATGTGAGAGTTGCACTATAAAGAAAGCTGAGTGCTGAAGAATTGATGCTTTTGAACTGTGGTGTTGGAGAAGACTCTTGAGAGTCCCTTGGACTGCAAGGACATCCAACCAGTCCATCCTAAAGGAGATCAGTCCTGGGTGTTTATTGGAAAGACTGATGGTGAAGCTGAAACTCCAATATTTTGGCCACCTTATGCGAAGAGCTGACACATTGGAAAAGACCCTGACTTTGGGAAAGATTGAGGGCAGGAGGAAAGGGGACGACAGAGGATAAGATGGTTAGATGGCATCACCGACTCGATGGACATGAGTTTTGGTAAACTCTGGGAGTCGGTGATGGACAAGGAGGCCTGGTGTGCTGCGGTTCATGACACGACTGAGTGACTGAACTGAACTGAAAAGTTCTCCAAGTAACCCTAGTGTATAGGTTTGTGAATCCATGGAACTGTAGGCAATGAACATAAAGAGTTAAAGCAGACCAGGGAGAAGCTACAGGTAAACCCAGTCTAAAGGAGCATCCTTACTCCTCTATAACTAATTTTATTGGAATACAGTTACTTTACAATGTCGTGTTAGTTTCTACTGCACAGCAAAGGGAATCACCTGCACATTAGCATGCATGCTTAGCCGCTTCCGTTGTGCCCGACTCCTTGTGACCCTATTTTAACCCACCAGGCTGCTCTGTCCATGGGATTTTCCAGGCAAGAATACTGGAGTGGATTGCCATGCCCTCCTCCAGGGGATCTTCCCGACCCAGGGACTGAGCTCAGGTCTGCTGCATCACAGGTGGATTCTTTGCCACTGAGCCACCACAGAAGTCTCCTACATATATAATATCCTCTCCTTTATGGATTTCCATCCCATTTAGGTCACTTTGTTTTAGCATTGAGTAGAGTTGCTCTTGGAGAAGGCAATGGCACCCCACTCCAGTACTCTTGCCTGGAAAATCCCAAGGACGGAGGGGCCTGGTGGGCTGCAGTCCATGGGGTCCCTAAGAGTCGCACACGACTGAGCGACTTCACTTTCACTTTTCACTTTCATGCACTGGAGAAGGAAATGGCAACCCACTCCAGTGTTCTTGCCTGGAGAATCCCTGGGACAGCGGAACCTCGTGGGCTGCCTTCTGTGGGGTCGCACAGAGTCGGACATGACTGAAGTGACTTAGCAGCAGCAGAGTTTCTCTTGCTATACAGTAGCTTATCATTAGTTTTATACATGGAATCAATAGTACATATATTTGACAAACAATTAAAATTTTCAATATTGTTCTATAAATCTCACAAAGCATATTATCTGGCCATAAGCTTGTGTCCTCTAATTATAAACCAAGAAAGGCTATGTGACATGTAAAGCCAGCATAGAGGTTTGAATAAACTAAGTCTTTAAACAACAAGGATAAAAATGAACACTGATACTGATGTGTTGACATCCTACAGATAATATAATCAATTGGTGTAATGTTTTACTTTTTCTATCTATATTTTAGGGGTTTCCCTCATAGCTCAGTTGGTAAAGAATTTGTCTACAATGCAGGAGACCCAGGTTCAATTCCTAGGTCTGGAAGATCCCCTGGAGAAGGAGATACCCATTCCAGTATTCTTGCCTGGAGAATCCCATGGGCAGAGAAGCCTGGCAGGCTAGAGTCTGTGGGGTCATAAGAGTCAGACACGACTTAATAACTAAATCACCACCACCACTGATATTTTACCTTGACTTCAGTCCAGAACCTAAGTGTCTTGAAGGCAGAAATTAGATTTATTTTATGTTAATTTCACTTCACTAGCCCTGAACACATCCTTGGGCATTTATAAATCATTGAGCATGTTATAAATCACTACAAACATCACTATGAACAAAGCTAGTGGAGGTGGTGGAATTCCAGTTGAGCTATTTCAAATCCTGAAAGATGAAGCTGTGAAAGTGCTGCATTCAATATGCCAGCAAATTTGGAAAACTCAGCAGTGGCCACAGGACTGGAAAAGGTCAGTTTTCATTCCAATCCCAAAGAAAGGCAATGCCAAAGAATGCTCAAACTACCACGCAAATGCACTCATCTCACACACTAGTAAAGTAATGCTTAAAATTCTTCAAGCCAGGCTTCAGCAATACGTGAACCATGAACTTCCACATGTTCAAGTTGGTTTTAGAAAAGGCAGAGGAACCAGAGATCAAATTGCCAACATCCGCTGGATCACCAAATAAGCAAGAGAGTTCCAGAAAAACATCTATTTCTGCTTTATTGACTATGCTAAAGCCTTTGACTGTGTGGATCAGAATAAACTGTGGAAAATTCTGAAAGAGATGGGCATACCAGATCACCTGTCCTGCCTCTTGAGAAACCTGTATGCAGGTCAGGAAACAACAGTTAGAACTGGACATGGAACAACAGACTGGTTCCAAATAGGAAAAGGAGCAAGTCAAGGCTGTATTTTGTCACCCTGCTTATTTAACTTATATGCAGAGTACATCACGAGAAACTCTGGGCTGGAAGAAGCACAAGCTGGAATCAAGTTTTCTGGGAGAAATATCAATAACTTCAGATATGCAGATAACACCACCCTTACGGCAGAAAGTGAAGAAGAGCTAAAGAGCCTCTTGATGAAAGTGAAAGAGGATAGTGAAAAAGTTGGCTTAAAGCTCAAACATTCAGAAAACTAAGATCGTGACATCCATTCCCATCACTTCATGGCAAATAAATGGGGAAACAGTGGAAACAGTGGCTGACTTTATTTTTTGGGGCTCCAAAATCACTGCAGATGGTGATTGCAGCCATGAAATTAAAAGACGCTTACTCCTTGGAAGGAAAGTTATGACCAACCTAGACAACATATAGGTCCATCTAGTCAAGGCTATGGTTTTTTCAGTAGTCATGTATGGATGTGAGAGTTGGACTATAAAGAAAGCTGAGCACTGAAGAATTGATGCTTTTTTTTCATTTATTTTTATTAGTTGGAGGCTAATTACTTTACAGTATTGTAGTGGTTTTTGCCATATATTGACATGAATCAGCCATGGATTTACATGTGTTCCCCATCCCAATCTCCCCTCCCACCTCCCTCCGCATCCCATCCCTCTGGGTCATCCCAGTGCATCAGCCCCAAGCACTTGTCTCATGCATCCAACCTGGGCTGGTGATCTGTTTCACCCTTGATAATATACATGTTTTGATGCTGTTCTCTCAGAACATCCCACCCTCGCCTTCTCCCACAGAGTCCAAAAGTCTGTTCTGTACATCTGTGTCTCTTTTTCTGTTTTGCATATAGGGTTATCGCTACCATCTTTTTAAATTCCGTATATATGCGTTAGTATACTGTATTGGTCTTTATCTTTCTCACTTACTTCACTCTGTATAATGGGCTCCAGTTTCATCCATCTCATTAGAACTGATTCAAGTGAATATTACTCAGCCATTAAAAAGAATTGATGTTTTTGAACTGTGATATTGGAGAAGAGTCTTGAGAGTCCCTTGGACTGCAAGGAGATCCAACCAGTCCATCCTAAATGAGATCAGTCCTGGGTGTTCATTGGAAGGACTGATGTTGAAGCTGAAATTCCAATACTTTGGCCACCTGATGAGAAGAGCTGACTCATTGGAAAAGACCCTGATGCTGGGAAAGATTGAGGGCAGGAGGAGAAGGGGATGACAGTGGATGAGATGGTTGGATGGCATCACCGGCTCGATGGACATGAGTTTGAGTAAACTCCAGGAGTTGGTGATGGACAGGGAGGCCTGACGTGCTATGGTTTATGGGGTCGCAAAGAGTTGGACACGACTGAGTGACTGAACTGAACTGAATGTTATAAATGTGATACATGAAAAGCTTTATAGACTGAGTCAGTCTTCTTTTTTATGTTTACTCAGAAAGAAAATATGTAGTTAATCAAGCAAGTGTCAGGGATTATTGTTAGTGGCCAAAACTAACATATTAATTGTATTATTATCAAAAATCTCTCTCTCTCTCTCAATCTCTCTGTTTATCAGTCTTCCCTTACTCTCACTTTTTGTCTGTTTTACTCATTCAAAATTTGGGACTCACCCAATCTTGAAAATGCCACTTTTTCATGAAAACAATCCAGAAAGAAACTGATAGGAGTAACTTTTCTTAAGACTCAGAGTGAAAAAGCATGGAAAAGCTCAAATATCAACCTTGAAAGATTTTAATTACATTAACATTGATTGGGATAATGGCAATTTAATTATAGGAAAACTTCCCTGGTAGCTCAGCTGGTAAAGAATCCGCCTGCAATGCAGGAGACCCAGGTTCAATTCCTGGGTTGGGAAGATCTGCTGGAGAAGGGATAGGCTACCCACTCCAGTATTCTTGGGCTTCTCTTGTGGCTGGTAAAGAATCCTCCTGAAATGTGGGAGACCTGGACTCAATCCCTGGGTTGGGAAGATCCCCTGGAGAAGGGAACGGCTATCCACTCTATTATTCTGGCCTGGAGAATTCCATAGACTGTATAACCCATGGGGTCACAAAGACGTGGACATGACTGAGTGACTTTCAATTATAGAAAAGAGTTAAAATTCTGTTGTCAAGTCACACTGCTTGTTTGTTTCTAAGAGTTTCTTTGGCTAGTTTTTATGGAGAGAAGTTCTTTGGGTTTTGCTTTCTATCTTTTTAATTTATTTTTAATTTTTTTCCTGGAACCTTTCCTAAAAATTCAGCCAACTATAATAAGTCAGATTGAAGCTGGGAAACATCTCAAATCTAGTTATCAACTTGTTATTTGATTTGAAATGCTCAAGAGAATATGCTGTTTATGAAGAGAAACAATGCAAGCATTTCTGACTTTGGGAAAGAAGATTTTTTTAAGAAAGCAAAGGGCCCTGAGGAGTGTTGATTGGAATTATATACAGTATGAGAAATCTACTGAACACAAGTAAAGAATTGAGCATTTAGGAAACAATTGGAAAGGCTAGCATTGAAATTCAACAGAGACAAGTAGTAATCACAGCACTGAATTTAGAATGAAAGAGTTGAATATGAAATAAAATACAAGAATACCCTCTTAAACACCATTAAAGGCAATGCTTGTAACTGAAGGGTCTTAAAAATTTCTACTGACACAATTGATTTTAAAATACCTAAAGCATCATGTACTTCCACTTTGCAATGAAGTGAGTACTCCTTTATGTTTTAGTATTAGAGAGTGGAAATACCTGTTGTCTTTTGTCTGATTAAACACTAATTTTGTGAAATGTACTCACTCAAGACAAATATATGCAAGATATCTTGGATCTTTAAGAAAGATTGGACTTGTCTAAGAAATTTTTTGTAAGTATGAGTAATCACCTTCAGTATGAAAATAAAGAAAAAAAAAACTAGTTGGTTAACTGGTAACTTTTGGATGAAATTGAAATTTTTTCTGTTATAAATTATTTTTAGTTGCATTTGTTAGAATAGATTTGGCCTCATGTTGATATCATATTTATAATCTATATCATATAATTATATATTATAATAGACTGTATTAAATTATGCTATAATTATATATAGTTATATTACAAACATAAACACATAGTAGGACATGATGAAGGGCTTTCCTGGTAGCTCAGCTGGTAAAAAATCCATTGCAATGCAGAGGACCCCGGTTTGATTCCTGGGTCAGTAAGATTCCCTGAAGAAGGGATAGGCTATCTGTTCCAGTATTCTTGGACTTTCCTGGCGGGTCAGGCAGTAAAGAATCCACCTGCAACATGGGAGATGTAGTTCAGTCCCTGGGTTGGGAAGATCTCTTAGAGAAGGGAATGGCAACCCACTCCAGCATTCTTGCCTGGAGAATCCCCATGAGCAGAAGAGCCCATAGAGTCACAAAGAGTTGGGCACGGCTAAGCACAGCACAGCGACAGCTCAGAATCTCCCTTCACCCTTCGGTCCCTTCCTCCTTTTAAATCTCACTGTATTCTATTTTATTTTGGTTTTGGTTTCTAACCTATCTTTATCCCTAAGGCATTTTAAGTATATATATTCTATAGTATCTTTGAAACTTTTTTTACTCAAATTCTCAGTAGATGCCGTCTGGCCCTCCACGGTGGATTACCTCCTCCTATGATTTGTCGTTTTTACCAGGGATTGCCTTAACTCTGGGGACTCTGTGGAGTCTGAGTTGGAGAAAAGTCCCTGCAGAGTGGTGATGTATTTGCTTTGATAGCAAGTTTCATAGGTTTTACCAGTATGAGACCAACTTTTATAATCAGTTTCCTGCCTTGGGAATTTTCACATCAGGCCAAGATATAAATTTGATCATAAAATTCAAACATGTCACAACCTGTGGCTTGGACTACTCATGAGAGATTTCACCCCACTTCCAGAATGTCAGGAAGGATACATTGAATCTACTGAGCAGGTGCAAGAGTCTTCACCCAAGCTCCACCTCTTACAGAAGCCCAGGTCCTTCTTCCTATCCTTGTATGAATGTCAGAGATCCAACCCCTGGGGCTAGGTTCCTGTAATCTAGAGTGCTGGGTCCCAGTTTGCTGGGACATTGGCTAATTTGCTTACTGCTCTGGCTTTCATCTCTGGTGTGGAGCATTTGGATTTTCCTTTTCTTCTTTTTAATCTCAGCATTTACATATTTAAATTGCTGAAAGATTGTGCTAATATGCATTTAGATTTGTATTTCTACTAAGAGGAGGCCTGTGTTAGATCCATCTTCTATGTCACTGAAATCAGAAGTCTCCTCCCCAACTCTTTGATAATGGAGATTTTCATGGAGAAGCTGTCATAAAGGAAAGAGAATCTCCCCAAGATTTTATTCAAAGTTGTCACAAAGTACGTATTTTAAACCCCTTTAAAAGTTTAAGAAAATACAAACATGAGAATATCTGGTCTAAGAAAAGCTTATTTAGATGTGGCAACAGCTCTTTGACATGTTTTTCTTCTGCCAAGGGGAGGATACTGTGCTACAGGAATGTAACAAATGTGAGTTGTTGGTGTGAGTTAGACAATCGAAGATTTGGACTCAGAAGGGACAGTTTCATCATTCTCGTGTGTGTGCTCAGTTGCTCAGTCATGTCCAACTCTTTGTGGCCCCATGGACTGTAGCCCACCAGGCTCCTCTGTCCACGGGATTCTCCAGGCAAGAGGACTGGAGTGGGTTGCCACTTCCTCCTCCAGGGGTTCTTTCAGCATTCTTATCAAGGGCCTGTTTTGCATCGCTTAACCCAACAAGAACCAGAATGCAAATGGAAATGGAACAGAGTGGCAGCAACAGAGGATTAGTATGGAGGCAGCAAAGGATTATAGGGTACTGGACTAGGATCCGGGCTTTCCTTTAGGGAGTGTGTGCATGCGTGCAGTCGTGTCTGACTCTTTTGCAACCCCATGGACTGCAGCACTCCAGGCTCTTCTATCCATGGGATTTCCCAGGCAAGCATATTGGAGTGGGTTGCCATGTCCTCCTTCAGGGGATCTTCCCCACCCAGGGATCGAACCTACTTCTCCTGTCTCCTACAGTGGCGGGTGGATTCTTTACCGCTGCCCCACCTGGGAAGCCCTTAGGGAGTAGACAGCTACCAGCTACCACTAATATATCAGCAAAGCATCAGAGCCACACAGAGTCAACAGCAGCAGATCAAAGAATCAGGCTGGTAAGCAGAAACCAGGGTCTGATACCAGGTGTGAGTGACAAAGCAGAGAGTAGCCAGCCATCAGGGGTGCCTCCAGGAGGCAAATCTGTTCCAACAGCCTACTTGGATGGTGAACAATTCCTGAAGGTATATTCCAGTCTTTGGCTCCACCCTAATGCTTAGAGTGGGAAGATCCTTGGGCCTGTCTGTACCTTACTTCAACAACACAGGTTCTTTTGCTTCCACAAGATCACCACCAAAGCCTAGGCACCCAAAACGGACATCAGCAGCATTTCTGTTGTGCACGAGCTAGAAAAGCACTTTTTCTCATATTCAATATCTTTTTATCACTAAAAGAGATAAAGACTTGTATCCAGCATTTTTTTTTTTTAATTAAGGTTTGTTTCTTATTTTTTTAGCTGTGCTGGATCTTAATCGAAGCATGCAGGATCTTCGATATTCATTGTGGCCCATGGGATCTTTTAGCATGCAAACTCTTAGTTGTGCAATATGGGATCTCGTTCCCTGATAAGGGGTTGAACCCAGGCCCCCTGCATCGGGAGCATGGAGTCTTAGCCACTGGACCACCGGGGAATTTCCTATCCAGCAAATTTTTCATTAAAATTAAATATATCACTTCTAGTAATCATATATACATGCCTAACCCTCGCTGCATGTATGAACAAAAGAATATATTTATATCAAAGCCAGAGGAAATCTTACAGCGCATAATGGAGAACATCTGCACTTAAAGAGAAGTAATTTAGGTCCAAAACTTGATGTGGTTTTGTTAAGTTTGTACTGCTAGGCAGTAGAATAACAAATATGGAAGAGCATGTGCTAGAATCAAGTTTGCTGACTCTCAGTTCAGTTGTCTTCCTAGAAGAGCAACAATGTACATATAATTTTAGTCTACTGGTAGAGCTGAGTTAATCATGATCTTTAGCTATTGACACAATATCATCTTTGGTCCATATAAAGCCCTTAACTACTGTTTTTGAGTTATAATTACCATATAATATTATATTACTTTCAGGCTCTGTTTTATTCTTGATCCCTACTCCATTTCCCTTCCTCTAAGAACTCAGTCAAATATGACCAATACATGACCTTGACTGTATAAATGTCCCTTGCCTCCTGTCAAAGTGTGTATGAATGCTTTTAATTTCCCCAAACTCTATGGATATATTCTAGTTCTTACTCCTCTTCCTAAAATCTGCATTTCAAAACTAAGCATGGTGCTTCATGTACTGCCAATTCATTGCTGCTAAATATTGCATAGCATTACATGATACATATCTACCATGTTCTGATTATCCACTCTCCCGATAATAGAATCTAAGATCTCTCAATTCATGAGGTGTCAATTTGTTTTCAATTAATGTCTTTTTTATCTCTGAAATTCAAACAATCACCACAATCTACAGTCAGATCCTGTGGTTCAGTGGGGCACATATCCTCATGATGTATAAGGTAGATGTCTTATGGGCTTCTTGTTTGCAACTTATGAAATCTTTTGCTCAATACTCCATTTCCTAAATAACACTACTAACAGTTGATAACATAGAAAGAAATGTTGGTTTTTTACAGAAATTTAGGCTATATGTACATCATATCCAAAGGGAAGGGAATAGAGATTTTCTGTAAGGTTAAGAATGTGTTTTGGAGTACATTTGTGTGTGGCAATTAGCACTACCTTTACTGGTTCACAATAGAAAATAGCTTTATAATGTGTGGGTATGTCATTTACCAATTAAAATTCTAAAAATATAAGTCAATTATTCTGTTGATGATTTTAGTCACAGTAAATAATGAGAAAGTATTCACAGAACAATGAGTGGGAGGAAATATTCAAAGCAAACCACAAACCAGTAATCCAGTATCCTAAAGACTGAATATCGCTAAATGCTTCAGCAACCCTCAATTGAGTCTCTTAGTTCAGATATATTTTGAAATCTGATCATGTATTCTGTCCAATATATATCATGCACTTTTTACTTATTTTTAATACTGAAAGTTAGAGAAGGAAAGTTAGGACACAAGACATCCAAGAGATTGAGATGAATGGGGACTCTGGACAAGACAGGCAGTGTGGCAAGCTAAGAATTATGTCATACATATTTAAGAGCTACATTAACATGCGGCCTGAACCCCAAGCAGAGACTGTCAGGAGAGCTGAGTCCTAAATGGAACCCCTTGTTTAACTGATGTATGACTCAGGTTAGTCATCTAACCTCTTAAGAATATCTTGTTCCTCTGGTAAAAAAAAGAGAAGGGCCATATCCCACTTCACATGGCATGTTGTGATCGTAAAACCCAGTAACACTACAACCCTTAGAAGGAAATGAGCTTCAGTGTTTTAATCTTCATATAGAACGTGTCAGCACTGAAGCTGATGTGCTGACCACCAAAGAAGGAGACGTGAGTAATATGGAAACTGGTGAGGAAGGCTTTTGAGGATTTTCTCTCATAGTTAGATTTCTTTCTATTGCAATTGAAGTATTGTGGCTTGAGAATAATTAAAACAGAAGAGTACTTAAAAGTCAAAAGAAAATGATTTAACTAGCTTACTAGGCTAATACACACTAAGTCATCAACCAAGAAGCATTGTTGTGATCTTTGGAATCTGAAATACACTACACACAGTCACAGGCATGGGAGAGCACCCCACCAAAGCTTCCATAAACAGCAGAATAAACTGAGGTTGTCCAGACCAAAAAAATCTGTATCTCCACCCTCTGAAACATGGACAAACATGCATGTGCATGCACACACACACACACACACACACACACACAGGAATGAGAAAACAAAATCAGGTTCAAAAAAAAAAAAAAAAAAAAACCATAGAAGAACTGAGAGAAAGTTGATAGCAGTAAAAATGATGTGTGAGTAAATTGTTATAGCCATATATCAAGAGAACAGTGTGGAGATTCCTTTAAAAAAAAACTAGGAGTAAAACTACCATATGACCCAGCAATCCCACTACTAGGCACATACCTTGAGGAAACCAAAATTCAAAAAGACACATGTACCCCCGTGTTCATTGCAGCTCTGTTTACAATAGCTAGGACTTGGAAGTAACCTAGATGTCCATCGACAGTTAAATGGATAAAATTGTGGTGCATATATATAATGGAATATTACTCGGCCATTATTTCTGTATAGCGGAAACTAACACACTATTGTAAATCAATTATACTCCAGTAAAAAATGTTTAATTAAAAAAATAAAACTTTTACCATTTATGATTAGAGAAACATAATTCAGAAGAGTTTTTCATTTTAAAGGTAATAATAAATAGAACAAAAAGAAGGTGCATACCTTTCAAATCACTCGAGATGAAAAGAAAAAACAAATGACATTCAGAGAAAATAAAAGCAAAAAAATTTTAAACTAAAGAAATGACAAAAGAATATCAGAATGATGTCAGATTGTTTCCCTACAGTACTGGAAGCTAGAAAAAAGTAGAAAAACATGTATTCTACACACAAGTAGAATAACATGTAAATTAAGAAGGAAAGACTAAGTAGAGTTTCCTCCATTAAGCTTAGATAACATTTACCTGTGGAATGAAAGAAATCTATTCAGCAATAGATAGATTAGTTGCTAAGTAGGTAGGGAGATGAAGAGATAGATGGATAAACAGATAAATAGCTAGAAAGATAGCTATTAGGTTATTAATATAAGGGTATATTTAGGTAGGAGCATTGCTCTAGGAAAACAGAAATAGGAAAGAAAAAAATAAAAGCATGTTTGAAAAATGCATGTATATAATTACACTTATTTATTAATACAAATTATATTTTTGTATATGTGTAAATTAATGCATAGCATCCTCAAAGGATGTTTTATGAAAAGTCATTGATTTTTTAAAATTGTCTCAAGAAATATAAAATATGAATAGATTAATAACCAAGAAATAAGTTGAAAGTTGTTTTATAAGAATTACTTAGAAGACCCCAAAACATAAAAAGCTAAAATAATGAAATTATAGAAAACATAGGAGATTAGCATAGCTTTCTTGTGATAGACAACAAATCTTGACTAAAGAGAAGGCAATTATAAATTAGAATTCTTCAAATTAAAAATTTCATCAAGAGCCACTGCTATGAAAATGAAAAAAGTAGTTACAGTCAGGGTATAAATATAGATATTTGAGAAAACACTTATACCCAGAATACATAAAGGACACTGTCAAATCAATGATAACAAAAATATAAATAAATGGGCAAAGACTGGAAAAGACACTTCATAAAAGAAAATAAATATATCTCCAACAAGCAAATGTTGATGGGCATAATTAGTCATCAGAGAAATGCAAATTAAAGCCACAATGAGATTTCACTTCACACCCACTGGAATGACAAAAAGACTGATAATACCAAGCTTTGGTGATGATGTGTGATTGTCAGTCTTACTCATTCTGGTAAAATGGTGCAATCACTCTGGAAAATAGTTTGGCAGTTTCATACAAAGCCTCACTTATGAGTCCATAACTGTACTTTTAGGCAAAAATACACGAGAAATAAAAGAATATTTCTACAATAGTGGATGAACACGAATATATAGAACCATTTTGTTCATGATAGACAAAAACAGAAATAGCCTAAATGTCCATTAATCCATGAATGGATAAAGAAATAGTAACATATCTATATAATGGAATATTACTCCATGGACTATAGCCTACCAGGCTCCCTCCATCCATGGGATTTTCCAGGCAAGAAAACTGGAGTGTGCTGTCATTTCCTTCTCCAGGGACATTTCACTTACTCACAATAGACACAGAAATAGCCTAAATGTCCATTAAACCATAAATGGATAAAGAAACAGTAACATATGTATATAATGGGATATTACTCAATAATAAAAAGTAGTTATTAATATAAGTGAGGTAGAAATTGCTATGCAGTCAGTGTAGAACTCTGAGACCTTGGTCTTGTTTTCAGTAAACATCTCACTCCATTAACTTAAAACTATATCCTTTGTCCCAGTTCAGTTCAGTTCAGTTGCTTAGCCATATCTGATTCTTTGCAACCCCATGGACTGCAGCACACCAGGCTTCCCTGTCCATCACCAACTCTTGTAGTTTGCTCAGACTCATGTCCATTGAGTCTGTGATGCCATCCAACCATCTTACCCTCTGTCATCCCCTTCTCCTCCTGCCCTCAATCTTTCCCAGCATCAGGGTCTTTTCCAGTGAGTCAGTTCTTCGCATCAGGTGGCCAAAGTATTGGAGTTTCAGCTTCAGCAGCAGTCCTTCCAATGAACACCCAGGACTGATCTCCTTTAGGATGGACTGGTTGGATGTCCTTGCAGTCCAAGGGACTCTCAAGAGTCTTCTCCAACACCACAGTTCAAAAGCATCAATTCTTCAGTGCTCAGCTTTCTTTATAATCCAACTTTCACATCCATACATGACTACTGGAAAAACCTTTACTTTGACTAGACGGACCTTTGTTGGCAAAGCCATGTCTCTGCTTTTTAATATGCTGTCTAGGTTGGTCATAACTTTTCTTCCAAGGAGCAAGGGTCTTTTAATTTCATGGTGACTGCAGTCACCATCTGCAGTGATTTTGGAGCCCCCAAAATGAAATCTACCACTGTTTCCATTGTTTCCCCATCTGTTTGCCATGAAGTGATGGGACTGGATGCCATGATCTTAGTTTTCTGAATGTTGAGTTTTAAGCCAACTTTTTCATTCTCCTCTTTCACTTTCAACAAGAGGTTTTTAGTTCTTCTCTGCTTTCTTCCATAAGGGTGGTGTCATCTGCATATCTGAGGTTGTTGACATTTCTCCTGGCAATCTTGATTCCAGCTTGTGCTTCATCCTGTGCAGCATTTCTCATGATGTACTCTGCATATAATAATCAGGGTGACAATATACAGCCTTGATGTACTCCTTTTCCAATTTGAAACCAGTCCTTTGTTTCATGTCCAGTTCTAACTGTTGCTTCTTGACCTATATAGAGATTTCTCAGGAGGTAGGTAAGGTGGTCTGGTATCCCCATCTCTTTAAGAATTTTTCACAGTTTGTAGTGATCTACACAGTCAAAGGCTTTGGCATAGTCAATAAAGCAGAAGTAGATGTTTTTTTGGAACTCTTGCTTTTTGTATGATCCAACGGATATTGGCAATTTAATCTCTGGTTCCTCTGCCTTTTGAAAATCCAGCTTGAACATCTGGAAGTTCACAGTTCATGTACTGTTGAAGCCTGGCTTGGAGAATCTTGAGCACTTCTTTGCTAACTTGTGAGATGAGAGCAATTGTGTGGTAGTTTGAGCATTCTTTGTCATTTCTTTGGGATTAGAATGAAGCTGACATTTTCCAGTCCTTTGTCCTGAATTGCTGGAACTCCTTGGTCTAATAAATTATCAAAACTAAGATCCAGAGAAGGGCAATAATTCACTTCTTCCATATGCCTGAGGGAAAACCAACTGGTGATTATTAATCTTAAACCCACACATCTGGTCCATTGTAAAATGGCCAGGGGGCATGAAAAAGGATGGTGACTTAATCCGAGGATCAGGAGAAGCCATAAATAGGTTAAGTTAAGCATTTGACTTTTGAACTGATTGGTTAGAAATAACATGATTTAAAGGTACAACCAAAAAGGTACAGATGAATACTGGCAAAGATATAAAACTGCTGTTGTTGTAGTTCTGGGAAACAAACTCACTCAGAAGGACAGTGCAGGTAGTGGAGTGCAGTTTATTACACCGGCAGGCCCAAGGCAGAGTCTCCTCTTAGCCAAGGACCCCGACCAGTTTTTGCGAAAACCTTATATACCCTAAGTGTATGTGCTCAAACCCACCTCTCCAAATTTCTTGAAACTAGTCTGGACAAAGTAAAAGAGAGATACTATCAAAGTTAACCCGTGATTCATGTGCCTTAAGCCTAGGTAGTTAAACAGTGGACAATTTTCAATAGACCTGTGGTCATACCCTGATAAGCCTAACAGAATTTACAACTGGGGGGCGGGGGGGGTCTGGGTTTCTGTTGGTGTTCCATTTCCACAGGCACTGGGTGCAGAGTTCAGAGTCCATTGAGAGGGTGACCATGCATGTAGCCCAACGTTCACAGTCTGGCCTAAGATGGATTCCTGCTTTCAAGATGGAGTCTGTGCTGTCTGTTTCCTCCTTCACTGTAAACCTCTGCCTTTGGGGGACTCTTTACCCCCTCTCAGTGTTTATGCTGAAAACTTTGTACTTTCCTCCTCTGTAATAAACCCATGAGTGTGTGCGTGTTCTTGGATTCCATTCTTGAGCTCCACGAACAAGAACTCAGATTCCCATTTCATAAACAACAACATGGATAACACTCAAACCATTATATTGAGTGAAAAAAGCCAGACACAGCATGGAGCATTATGAATAATTTCATTTATGAGATTCAAGGGTGGACTAGAACAAGACCTAAGGGACCTCTTTAGGGTGGCAGAAATGTTCTACTGGGGTGATAGTTGTAAGAATGTATTAATTTGTCTAAACACACCAAACATCGTACTTAAGATCTGAACATATTTACTGTATTTGAATTACACCTCAATAAAACTGAGTTTAAGGAAAAGAACACATGTAAAAAAATATGAAGTAAAATTGGCATATAATATTCCTGCTAGAAGAAAATTTACAGGATGTTTTGCAGTTAAGATACTTGAATCTACAAGAATTGAAGTGATAAAACTGACCATGGTTTTAGTGAGCATTTATTAAGTGCCTTCTATGTATCAAGTGCTGTTCTATGCTTTTTCTCAACATAATCCCTTTTAATCCTGATAATGAAGACATTATTGGTCCTCTACCCCATTTTTTTCCTACCAGCCTTCTGATTTTGTGCAAGGCCCCAGCAGTTTCCCACACCGCCTTGTGCTTCAGGGAATCTGACTTCTTTCATTTCCACTGGGTGGGCCAAGATTTATCTAAATGAGTGAGTGATCAATTCTGAATGAATTCAAAGGGAAATCTAAAGAAAAAACCTTGGGAAAGTGCTTTTGCCATGAAAGTGAAAGTGTTAATTACTCAGTCATGCCCAACTCTTTGCCACCCCATAGACTGTATCCCACCAGGCTCTTCTGTCCATGGAATTTGCCAGGCAAGACTACTGGAATGTGTTGCCATTCCCTTCTCCAAGGGATCTTCCCAACCCAGGGATAGAACCTTTGTCTCCTGCTTTGCCTGAAATGAGCCACCAGGGAAATAAAGCTAGCCATATGAAATCATCATCCTTCTTCCACTTGACATTGTCATACCTGGATGCAATGCCTAGAATCACTGAAGCCATCATGCCATCTTGAAGCCATTGGGTAGTTATCTGTTCACAAAAATAGCCTAAATGACAGAGTTATTAGTTGCTTAGTAGAGTTATTAGATGTTTGATAACCTGCCTGAGGTGACGCAGTAAGTGGTAAAATCAGGCTGTGTCTCTGGATCTATCTCATTCTGAAGTTAATGTTCTCCAACATTCCCTATTCCCTCTCCTTAAGTTTATCAGAGCTGCCATAAACTTTAGATGTCCATAAAGCTTTACAAATCGTAGTCCACTGTTTATTTTACTACCTCATGTTGGAAAATATTCATGTTATTAAATTTGGGTGAGGATGGAATTAACTTGCTGCCGCTATTCTTTTCTTTTCCAGAAGGTCCATCTCTTAATGTCCTCTCTCTGTACGATCAGTGAGCCTGAAGTGAAATAACAATCTTTCTTGATCTCTGCAGACTATATTAAGCTTGCTCTTTTTTAGCCCTTCTTGCCTCAGATATATGCCTGCCCCTATGAGATGCTATCAACATCCTCTTTTATTCTAGCACATCGTGCCATCACCGGTGCAGCAAAGATGATTAATGATCAAGGAGAAGTTCTTGCATGAACTGTGGAAGGAAGGAAGGAGGGAGGGAGTGTGGGAGGCAAGAAGGAATTACGGTGGATGTATCACACTATAGTCGAACCCTACAAATCAATATTGTTATGCCCTCATCCTCTGAGTCTCAATGACATTTTGTTCCTTTCTTACCTTCTGCCTTGTCTTATTTATTTACACTTCCTTTCCTCCTTGGGCTTCCCAGGTGGCTCAGTGGTAAAGAATCTTCCTGCCAAGGCAAAAGATACGGGTTTGGTCCCTCATCTGGGAAGATCCCTTGGAGTACAACCTGGCAACTCACCCCAGTAGTCTTGCCTGGAAACTTTCATGGACAGAGCAGCCTGGTGGGCTACAATCTACGGGGTTGCAGAGTTGGACCTGGCTGAGCATACATGCACTTTCTTCCTTATCCATAACCTCTTTGAGTTTGGGGTTCATAAACTCCACTGATGACCCACAGCGCCTGGCACAGCACGTTTAATTCAATAAAAGCGTATGGAATGCATCAGTTCAGCTCAGTTCCGTCGCTCAGTCATGTCTGACTCTTTGCTACCCCATGAACCGCAGCACGCCAGGCCTCCCTATCCATCACTAACTCCCGGAGTCCACCCAAACCCATAATTTATGCAAACTTCTCAGTAATGGGAAGTCAGCATTTTAAGGGTGACTTCATTGGAATCTGGTGGGATTTTTCTGAACCTCATTAATGATAGAGCTGGGCTTCTGCCCTTCTCAGTTTGGTATCTCCATGTTTTCAGAATTTCTACAGTCCTTAGCACCTGTACTTCAATACATAATACTTACATACAACAGTTTTGTATGTTTCCTGTTTAATAACTGCACATCTAGCCTCCTTGAAATGGCTGCAAGTCTGAAAGGAGAGCCTGGAATCTATGATCTCTGGCCCACGCTTCCTTTGAGAGTCTGTTTCTCTGTTTCTATTCAAGAACTCCAACAAAGAGCATTTTCTTTTATGATGTCTACCAAGGTGCCTGGCTCAGTTAAATATTTGCCAGTCATTTGAATGCTTGAAGGAAGTAACGTTCATGCTGTTACCTCTTGACATTTTTAATGCCTCAGAAAAGTCATTCTGTAGTGGTAGAAATTAGAGAAGGAAAATGAGGAGGACAATTGGCCAATTTAGTTCCTTGTGTCACTGGGGAGCAGAGGTAAAAGAATACATGTATTGAGATAAAATTCATGCAGAATGTACTTCTCCACAGTTAACTCAGAAAACAGGAGTACTGAAAGTATTTTTTAGAAAATTACAAGGATACATTTGACTAAGGAACCCATACAATTTCAGTAGGACTTTTGAAAATGATATTTTTCTGAGATCCCCAGGCACCAGAAAAATAGATAAAGGGTAGTGGGAGGTCAGAAAGTTAGGTCTCACAGGACAGCTGCCTATTTTTATAAATTAACAAATTAAGATTTATTGAAACACAAATATATCCAGTTGCTTATGGCTGCTTCTGAGTAGCAGAAGTGAGTGGTAGCTGGAACACAGGTCTTGTGACCAGCAAGCCTCAACATTTACTGTCTGGCCCTTTAAGAAAAAGATCCCTAGTCTAAACTACAGATTAATATCAAATTATTATGGGGTGGTTCCTTCACAGTGAAGGCACATGCTGGAAGATGTGCAAGAATTATACTTGACATGATTAGAATTAATTGAAAACTTTTCACTAGCTTTGAGGGACAATTCCAAAGGTGTAGAGAGAGTAGACAAAGCATAAGCCTTTATTGAATTACCCGAAATGGAAATTTGTCTTTAAAATGCCAAGTCCCGTTTTTCTTCATTAGAAAACCACCGCTGATACATGTACGGTATGGATTCATCACAGCAGCAACATTCTAATTGCAGGCTGTGAAGAGTTCTAATTGAAATAAGATTAATGAAGAGCCAAGCCAGCTTCCTACAATATCACAATCTGTATGAACACTTAACTTCTGTGAGTCATTTTCTGCCCCAAAATAACTCAGATTAAACAGCAACTTCCAAACTAATGGCAACATTTCCGTCCAGATTTCTTTTTATGTCTTGCATCATGTTTCAGGGTACAGCACACGAAGCAAGACTCATCTTCTGCCATCAGCTAATGTTGGTAAATGTCAGGCATTTAATAAAGTTAAAGGGCAAAAAAGTTTTAAAAATGTATTCTGCCTGGCAATCAACCCTCGAGAAGCCTTGGAAAAACTTGCTGCTTTATTGACTGGATCAGAATGAGAAATTTTCTTATCAGATTCTGGAAACATAACCCAAAGCCCTTAGATGTTCTAAATCTCTATGAAGGATGTCCATATAGAATATGTCCAGATGTTTGCATTTGATTGTACCTACGTGTGTATTTTGGAGAAGGGAATGGCAACCCACTCCAGTATTCTTACCTGGAGAGTCCCTCAGACAGAGGAGCCTGGTGAGCTACAGTCCATGGGGTCACAAGAGTCAGACATGACTGAGGGATTAATACACACATGTGTGCATATTTGGGGTTCCTCTGGTGGTGCAGGTAGTAAAAAAAATACCCACCTGCTAATGCAGGAGACGTCAGAGACTCAGGTTTGATCCCTGGGTTGGGAAGATCCCTTGGAGGAGGGCATGGAGACCCACTCCAGAATTCTTGCCTGGAGAATTTCATGGACAGAGGAGCCTGGGGGGCTACAGTCCATCAGGGTACAAAGAGTTGGACAAGACTGAAGTGACTTAGCAAGCATGCATATATGTATTTAGGGTTATGTTTGAAATATAACGGTGAGTGTTCTCGTGTATACCCCAAATGTGGACTTTGTGTAATAGTGATTTAAATTTAGGTGTTTGGGAGCCAGGGCACAGTTCCTAAAATGAGCTCTTGAGATGTCCCAGTTGCTCAGACAGAAGTATCGAATTCTCTCTATGCTGACCAAAGGGACGGAATCAGCAGAGCCGTGACAACTCTACAAACGGATGAGGGGTCTGTGTTTGGGGGTCACCCAGTGTTCTTTAGGGAAGGAATGCCTTCTTTTTCTCAGTCTACCTTCTTTTCTACCACTGGACTCAGAGATGAAAAGATGAGATTTCTCTCCTTCTATTGCCTCAGCTTCCTCTTTGAGTATGTTGTGAGGTGGAGGAAACAGAAACTGAGGAGAAGAGAAAAATTTGAAAATGCCATATTAGAACATTAAAAAAAGTCCAGTTTGCTAAGAAAAGGTGGTAGGGAATATTGGCAATGTCAAGACTCTCCACTTATTGGATTCCCACTTTAAGACAGACTTCAGAGCACTCCAGCAGAGGTATGGAGAGTGAAACTTGAAACTTTGTGGGTGCCTGCTTGTTTCTGTAAATACCATGGGACAGCTATCTCTGTTAGCTGTCTTAAAATAAATTCAGCAAGAAAAGAGAGCTGATTTTAATGTAATATGTAAGGCGAACAGAACAGCAGTGCTGAGTACCCTTCTACTCTAGAAGCAAATGTTAAAAGATATGTGTGTGTGTGTGTGTGTGTGTGTGTGTGTGTGTGTGTATAGAGAGAGATGTTTTTAAAACCTCCAGTGCAAGGTGCCACAAGTCTGAGAAACTGTTTTCTCTGATCTCTTGGGTTTTAATGACTAGCTAGCAGCATTCAATTACAAGCTGGCCATTAACAAGAAATCTGATTGCTATTAGCAAACAGGTAAACAACTCATATTGACATCACAAAGTACTCAGAGGGCCATTTTAGAGTATCAAGTGAAATGAAGGTTTTCTTAAGAAAAAATAGATAATTCTGCATTTATTAAAAAGTATTGCCCCTCTATTCCACATACATAGAAATATAAGAATAGATCAGTGGTGATGAACTATCACACTTTTCTTTTAAGTGCATGCAAATAAAGCTGCTAACTAAGCCACAAATCTCATTAGGTGAGAATTAAATCTTTACCATTATTTACGGTTTCAAAAACTTAAGTCACTATTGGAAATTTGTCTTTTAACCGAAAATGATCAGAAAAGAGCTTACTTGTGATTAATTATTTAAAAAATGGATATTCATATATTTGTTAAATTCCATTTATTAAATGTGTACTTAAATGCTATGCAACCTTTATTAAACCAGAGAAAAGGGAAAACACTTTAAAAAATGCAAGGAGAAATGTGAGTTTAAGATAACAAAATGTTCTGTCTTATTTCAACACAGTTTCAAATTCTTACCTTCTTGAAAAAATATCGATTTTGATTACTTTGACTAGAGTGCCAAAGTTACTCTTTCCCTATATGGAGTCACCTAGGTGATTTTGCATCACTTTATGGTTTCTCAGAGCTTAAAAACACACACACCTACAAAATCAACAGACACCTTCCAAAATCTTTTCCTCTCTAGGTTGGAAGAGTTACAGCTGTGAGTTTCAATCTGCAAAGAGATCTTATCCAAAAAAAATAATAATAATAACAATAAAATTAAAAATATATTTATTATTATAAGAACTTTCTTTATCTATGTATCAATCCCATATCATTGATTATCAAGAGGCAGGAAAGACATATTGGAAGTTTACTAGTGATTGAAAATTCTTAAGATAATTTTCTGTAATCATGAATGTTCAAAATTGAGTCTTAGTGAAGAGAGGGGGTATATATTAAAGTCTGTTATCAATGTAATAATCATGTTTGGGAAAACCGAATTTTACCTGGAATTATTATTATTTAATGGGCTTCTGTGGTGATTCGGATGGTAAAGAATCTGCCTGCCAATGCAGGATATGTGGGTTCAACCCCTGGATCAGGAAGATCCCCTGGAGAAGGAAATGGCAACTCATTCCAGTTTTCTTGCCTTGGAAATCTCATGGACAGAGGAGCCTGGCAGGCTACAGTCCTTGGAGTCACAACACGGTCAGACACAACTTAATGACTAAGCAATAACAGCAACATTTTTAAAAATAAAATCTAAGACTTATTTACAAAACAGAAACAGACTCACAGACTTAGAGAATGAACTTATGGCCGCCCAGGGGAAAGCATGGGAAGAAGGGGAAGTTAGAGTTTGGGATGGACGTGTACACACTGCTGCATTTTAAACAGATAACTAGCAAGGACCTGCTTAGGGCACAGGGAACGCTTCTCAATGCTCTGCAGCTGCTTGGGTGGGAGGGGAGTTTGAGGGAGAACGGATCCAGGTACATGTATGGCGGAGCCACTGTGCTGTCTGCCTGAAACTATCACAAAATTGTTAATCGCCTAGGAAAGTGTTAGTTGCTCAGTTGTGTCCTACTCTTTGCAACTCCATGGCTGCAATCATCCAGGCTCTTCTGTCCATGTAGTTCTCCAGGCCAGAATACTGGAGTGGGTAGCCACTCCCTTCTCCAGGGGATCTTCCCAACCCAGGGACTGAGCCCAGGTATCCTGCATTGCAGGTGAATTCTTTACTGTCTAAGTCACCAAGGAACCCATTAATTGGCTATACTTCAATATAAAGTAAGAAGTTTTAAAAAAATAAACTTCTATGTATTAAAGAGGATCCGAAGGGGACTATAAAACTCATACAGTGCCAAAACCATCTCAAATGTGTTTTTGGTAACTGTTTCCCTGATACTGTAGACCTTTAGCCTGGACGGAGAGGAGTGGACCAGACATTTACCCCAAAGATCAGTTTAGAAAGGTCCACAGCATCCCTGCCCCACAAAGACATTCATTACCACACTTGGTAATAAAATAGCCCCAGTGGTGAAGAAAATATGTAATAATCATGTTCTCTCCTGTCTCCAGTCTAAGTCTGTGCCACTTTGCAAATTCACTTTCTCTTGTTTTTCTCTTTAGAGACAGAGAACAGCTGGTTGTCATCTTCCGAATACTGTAACAATCCCTCATACACTGAAGATAGTAATTAAGTCATCCTCTCAGCCTTCTCTTTTGAGAAATTCAAATTTCTTTTTAACAAAGATTATCAAAAAAATTGCCACAAACTTGGACATGAAAATTGTTATTGCTAAGACTTTCTCTGTAAACCCCATTTGTTTCTGTAAATACTCTTTCGCCAGGAAAACAAGGCTTCCATGGAGTTGGGCCCCTGCCTTCTGGGTTTATCCTTCATTCAACATAAGTTCACTGGTGAACTTGGGTTCTCTCTTAACCTCCCACAGACGCTTTGCTGTTCTCAGATGAACTTGTGTGACTCTTACCTCCCAGTCACCTTTCACTCTTTGCCTCCACCCCCTCACCTTCTAAAATGAGAAAACGTTAGGAGGAGCAGGTTCCTCCGCAGCCGCGACAAGAGTGCAGTTCCCGTGTGACTTTCCCACCTGAGGGAGTTTTCTCCATGGGGTACTGTGCTAGTGCGGTAATAATATTTTAAGAGAAAAAGCTTTCCTTTTCACTGTGCCCATATCTTTTTAAAAAATTGCATTCATCACATGGAGATCTGAAGAGAAAAAAAAAAAAAATAAAACATTTACTGACTGTGTGATTTGAGGCAAATTATTTAATCTCACATGTCCTTCATCCGTAAAAAGGGAATATGATGATAGCTCAGGGAGTTGTTACTGACCAGGGTTCTTGGCCTCCATAATCAACAGAAATTGATCAGAGGCCAGACAAGAAATTCAGGCAAAGCTTCACTAGGGCCCTTACTGCAGCAATGGGGAGCAAGAACAGGTTAAATAAAAAGGCTTTCCTTTGTTCTCTGGCTTGCTCACCCAGCCATGGAGGGTGAGCTGGTCCTTTTTTTTTTTTTTTTTTTTAATTTTTATTTTTATTATTATTTTTATTTTTTTTTTCCAGTGGGTTTTGTCATACATTGATATGAATCAGCCATGGATTTACATGTATTCCCAATCCCGATCCCACCTCCCACCTCCCTCTCCACCCGATTCCTCTGGGTCTTCCCAGTGCACCAGGCCAGAGCACTTGTCTCATGCATCCCACCTGGGCTGGTGATCTGTTTCACCATAGATAGTATACATGCTGTTCTTTTGAAATATCCCACCCTCACATTCTCCCACAAAGTTCAAAAGTCTGTTCTGTATTTCTGTGTCTCTTTTTCTGTTTTGCATATAGGGTTATCGTTATCACCTTTCTAAATTCCATATATATGTGTTAGTATGCTGTAATGTTCTTTATCTTTCTGGCTTACTTCACTCTGTATAATGGGCTCCAGCTTCATCCATCTCATTAGGACTGGTTCAAATGAATTCTTTTTAATGGCTGAGTAATATTCCATGGTGTATATGTACCACAGCTTCCTTATCCATTCATCTGCTGATGGGCATCTAGGTTGCTTCCATGTCCTGGCTATTATAAACAGTGCTGCGATGAACATTGGGGTGCACGTGTCTCTTTCAGATCTGGTTTCCTCAGTGTGTATGCCCAGAAGTGGGATTGCTGGGTCATATGGCAGTTCTATTTCCAGTTTTTTAAGAAATCTCCACACTGTTTTCCATAGCGGCTGTACTAGTTTGCATTCCCACCAACAGTGTAAGAGGGTTCCCTTTTCTCCACACCCTCTCCAGCATTTATTGCTTGTAGACTTTTGGATAGCAGCCATCCTGACTGGCGTGTAATGGTACCTCATTGTGGTTTTGATTTGCATTTCTCTAATAATGAGTGATGTTGAGCATCTTTTCATGTGTTTGTTAGCCATCTGTATGTCTTCTTTGGAGAAATGTCTGTTTAGTTCTTTGGCCCATTTTTTGATTGGGTCATTTATTTTTCTGGAATTGAGCTGCAGGAGTTGCTTGTATATTTTTGAGATTAATCCTTTGTCTGTTTCTTCATTTGCTATTATTTTCTCCCAATCTGAGGGCTGTCTTTTCACCTTACTTATAGTTTCCTTTGTAGTGCAAAAGCTTTTAAGTTTCATTAGGTCCCATTTGTTTAGTTTTGCTTTTATTTCCAATATTCTGGGAGGTGGGTCATAGAGGATCTTGCTGTGATTTATGTCGGAGAGTGTTTTGCCTATGTTCTCCTCTAGGAGTTTTATAGTTTCTGGTCTTACATTTAGATCTTTAATCCATTTTGAGTTTATTTTTGTGTATGGTGTTAGAAAGTGTTCTAGTTTCATTCTTTTACAAGTGGTTGACCAGTTTTCCCAGCACCACTTGTTAAAGAGGTTGTCTTTTTTCCATTGTATATCCTTGCCTCCTTTGTCAAAGATAAGGTGTCCATAGGTTCGTGGATCTATCTCTGGGCTTTCTATTCTGTTCCATTGATCTATATTTCTGTCTTTGTGCCAGTACCATACTGTCTTGATGACTGTGGCTTTGTAGTAGAGTCTGAAGTCAGGCAGGTTGATTCTTCCAGTTCCATTCTTCTTTCTCAAGATTACTTTGGCTATTCGAGGTTTTTTGTATTTCCATACAAATTGTGAAATTCTTTGGTCTAGTTCTGTGAAAAATACCGTTGGTGCTTGATAGGGATTGCATTGAATCTATAGACTGCTTTGGGTAGAATAGCCATTTTGACAATATTAATTCTTCCAATCCATGAACACGGTATGTTTCTCCATCTGTTTGTGTCCTCTTTGATTTCTTTCATCAGTGTTTTATAGTTTTCTATGTATAGGTCCTTTGTTTCTTTAGGTAGATATACTCCTAAGTATTTTATTCTTTTTGTTGCAATGGTGAATGGTATTGTTTCCTTAATTTCTCTTTCTGTTTTTTCATTGTTAGTATATAGGAATGCAAGGGATTTCTGTGTGTTAATTTTATATCCTGCAACTTTACTCTATTCATTGATTAGCTCTAGTAATTTTCTGGTAGAGTCTTTAGGGTTTTCTATGTAGAGGATCATGTCATCTGCAAACAGTGAGAGTTTTACTTCTTCTTTTCCTATCTGGATTCCTTTTACTTCTTTTTCTGCTCTGATTGCTGTGGCCAGAACTTCCAACACTATGTTGAATAGTAGTGGTGAGAGTGGGCACCCTTGTCTTGTTCCTGATTTCAGGGGAAATGCCTTCAATTTTTCACCATTGAGGGTGATGCTTGCTGTGGGTTTGTCATATATAGCTTTTATTATGTTGAGGTATGTTCCTTCTATTCCTGCTTTCTGGAGAGTTTTAATCATAAATGAGTGTTGAATTTTGTCAAAGGCTTTCTCTGCATCTATTGAGATAATCATATGGTTTTTATCTTTCAATTTGTTAATGTGGTGTATTACATTGATTGATTTGCGGATATTAAAGAATCCTTGCATTCCTGGGATAAAGCCCACTTGGTCATGGTGTATGATTTTTTTAATATGTTGTTGGATTCTGTTTGCTAGAATTTTGTTAAGGATTTTTGCATCTGTGTTCATCAGTGATATTGGCCTGTAGTTTTCTTTTTTTGTGGCATCTTTGTCTGGTTTTGGAATTAGGGTGATGGTGGCCTCATAGAATGAGTTTGGAAGCTTACCTTCTTCTGCAATTTTCTGGAAGAGTTTGAGTAAGATAGGTGTTAGCTCTTCTCTAAATTTTTGGTAGAATTCAGCTATGAAGCCATCTGGTCCTGGGCTTTTGTTTGCTGGAAGATTTTTGATGACAGTTTCGATTTCCTTGCTTGTGATGGGTCTGTTAAGATCTTCTATTTCTTCCTGGTTCAGTTTTGGAAAGTTATACTTTTCTAAGAATTTGTCCATTTCATCCAAGTTGTCCATTTTATTGGCATAGAGCTGCTGGTAGTAGTCTCTTATGATCCTTTGTATTTCAGTGTTGTCTGTTGTGATCTCTCCATTTTCATTTCTAATTTTGTTAATTTGGTTTTTCTCTCTTTGTTTCTTAATGAGTCTTGCTAATGGTTTGTCAATTTTGTTTATTTTTTCAAAAAACCAGCTTTTAGCTTTGTTGATTTTTGCTATGGTCTCTTTAGTTTCTTTTGCATTTATTTCTGCCCTGATTTTTAAGATTTCTTTCCTTCTGCTAACCCTGGGGTTCTTCATTTCTTCCTTCTCTAATTGCTTTAGGTGTAGAGTTAGGTTATTTATTTGGTTTTTTTCTTGTTTCTTGATGTAAGCCTGTAATGCTATGAACCTTCCCCTTAGTACTGCTTTTACAGTGTCCCATAGGTTTTGGGTTGTTGTGTTTTCATTTTCATTCATTTCTATACATATTTTGATTTCTTTTTTGATTTCTTCTATGATTTGTTGGTTATTCAGAAGCGTGTTATTTAGCCTCCATATATTTGAAGTTTTAACAATTTTTTTCCTGTAATTGAGATCTAATCTTACTGCACTGTGGTCAGAAAAGATGACTGGAATGATTTCAATTTTTTTGAATTTTTCAAGACCAGATTTATGGCCCAGGATGTGATCTATTCTGGAGAATGTTCCGTGTGCACTTGAGAAAAAGGTGAAGTTGATTGTTTTGGGGTGAAATGTCCTATAGATATCAATTAGGTCTAGCTGGTCCATTGTGTCATTTAAGGTTTGTGTTTCCTTGTTAATTTTCTGTTTAGTTGATCTATCCATAGTTGTGAGTGGGGTATTAAAGTCTCCCACTATTATTGTGTTACTATTAATTTCCTCTTTCATACTCGTTAGCGTTTGCCGTACATATTGCGGTGCTCCTATGTTGGGTGCATATATATTTATAATTGTTATATCTTCTTCTTTGATTGATCCTTTGATCATTATGTAGTGTCCTTTTTTGTCTCTTTTCACATCCTTTATTTGAAAGTCTATTTTATCTGATATGAGTATTGCAACTCCTGCTTTCTTGTGGTCTCCGTTTGCATGAAATATTTTTTTCCAGCCCTTCACTTTTAGTCTGTATGTGTCTCTTGTTTTGAGGTGGGTCTCTTGTAGACAGCATATATAGGGGTCTTGTTTTTGTATCCATTCAGCCAATCTTTGTCTTTTGGTTGGGGCATTCAACCCATTTACATTTAGGGTAATTATTGATAGGTGTGGTCCCGTTGCCATTTACTTTGTTGTTTTGGGTTCACGTTTATACAACCTTTCTGCATTTCCTGTCTAGAGAAGATCCTTTAGCATTTGTTGAAGAGCTGGTTTGGTGGTGCTGAATTCTCTCAGCTTTTGCTTATCTGTAAAGCTTTTGAATTCTCCTTCATATCTGAATGAGATCCTTGCTGGATACAGTAATCTAGGTTGTAGGTTATTCTCTTTCATTACATTCAGTACATCCTGCCATTCCCTTCTGGCCTGGAGGGTTTCTATTGATAGATCAGCTGTTATCCTTATGGGAATCCCTTTGTGTGTTATTTGTTGTTTTTCCCTTGCTGCTTTTAATATTTGTTCTTTGTGTTTGATCTTTGTTAATTTGATTAATATGTGTCTTGGGGTGTTTCGCATTGGGTTTATCCTGTTTGGGACTCTCTGGGTTTCTTGGATTTGGGTGGCTATTTCCTTCCCCATTTTAGGGAAGTTTTCAGCTATTATCTCCTCGAGTATTTTCTCATGGCCTTTCTTTTTGTCTTCTTCTTCTGGAACTCCTATGATTTGAATGTTGGGGCGTTTCACATTGTCCCAGAGGTCCCTGAGGTTGTCCTCATTTCTTTTGATCCTTTTTTCTTTTTTCCTCTCTGCTTCATTTATTTCCACCATTTTATCTTCTACCTCACTTATCCTATCTTCTGCCTCCGTTATTCTACTCTTGGTTCCCTCCAAAGTGTTTTTGATCTCATTCATTGCATTATTCATTTTTAATTGACTCTTTTTTATTTCTTCTAGGTCTTTATTAAACATTTCTTGTATCTTTTCAATCTTTGTTTCCAGGCTATTTATCTGTAACTCCATTTTGTTTTCAAGATTTTGGATCATTTTTATTATCATTATTCTAAATTCTTTTTCAGGTAGATTCCCTATCTCCTCCTCTTTTGTTTGACTTGGTGGGCATTTTTCATGTTCCTTTACCTGTTGGGTATTTCTTTGCCTTTTCATCTTGTTTAGATTGCTGTGTCTGGAGTGGGCTTTCTGTATTCTGGAGGTCTGTGGTTCCTTTTTGTTGTGGAGGATTTACCCAGTGGGTGGGGTTAGACGATTGGCTTGTCAAGATTTCCTGGTTAGGGAAGCTTGCGTCAGTGTTCTGGTGCGTGGAACTTGATTTCTTCTCTTTGGAGAGCAATGGAGTGCCCAGTAATGAGTTTTGAGATGGGTCTATGTGTTAGGTGTGACTTGGGCAGCCTGTATGTTGATGTTCAGGGCTATGTTCCTGCGTTGCTGGAGAATTTGCGTGGTATGTCTTGCTCTAAAACTTATTGGCTCTTGGGTGGTGGTTGGTTTCAGTGTAGGTATGGAGGCTTTTGGACAGTCACTTATTACTTAAAGTTCCATGTAGTCAGGAGTTTTCTGGTGTTCTCAGGTTTTGGGCTTAAGTCTCCTGCCTCTGGATTTCAGTTTTATTCTTCCTGTAGTCTCAGGACTTCTCCAACTATACAGCCCTGATAAGAAAACTTCTAGGTTAATGGCTAAAAGATTCTCCCCCGTTAGGGACACCCAGAGAGGTTCACAGAGTCACATGAAGAAGAGGAGAGGGAGGAGGGAGATAGAGATGAACAGGAGGAGAAAAAGGGGGACTCAAGAGGAGAGAGACAGATCTACGCAGCTGTCTGTTCCCAGAGTGTTCTCC